>NW_027150548.1:2337500-2542500 GCF_001643675.1 Monocercomonoides exilis
TTCTCTTTTAAAATTAAAGAATTTTGGCCAAAAGTTTGAGATAATTGGTGATTATCTTCTACAGTGATATCTTCACCATTTAAACTTTCTGGAATATCATATATTTTCAAAATATTCAATAATAACAAATAATTTCATGCCTTCCAGTTTTGACTGAAGAGGAAGTGGATGATGCACAAAAACGAAATGATCATGGTTATCAGTAAAAGTAGTTGTCATCAAATATATTGCTACAATTTAAGGAAGAAGAAGATAAGAAAGGCGAAGTTCCAAGACAAGAAAGTGTAAAATTGCCAATTTGCGGAAAAAGACCCAACAGCCCAAATCCAAACAACTTAACCTATCTATAAAGGTTAGATCTGATAAATATGTGATAAATTGAAAGATTGTTGTATGTGACTTACTAATATTAAAAAGCATATGGTGCAATCAAAAATCATTTTCTCAAAATAAGCAACCAAAACAAAAAATCTTTTATCCATATCATTTCTTGGAAATAATTATTGAACGGAGCCAAAGAAAAGATAGCTTTTAATTTTATTGCATGCAAAATGCATTTAATAACAGCAATCTTGCCCATCTTATTCAATGTTTGTTTTTATGTTTAATTCATTGTATATGCAATTGATGTGTTTTTCTTTTTTTCACTTATTGAATAAAGCTGTCATTGAGCAATGCGTAACTCAAGCACTAGAAGCTAATTTAGAAAATTTAAGAAGTTGTATAAGAATTGCTTCAGAAATGCCTTTGCCAGAACTTGAGAAAGAAATAGATGAATCTATTTGCGCAAAAATTCATCTTCTTTTAACTTCTGGATCACTTAAAACTCAAGAAAGAGATTTATTAATATATTTACTTTTGATAATTTCTTACAAAGGTTGTCAATTGGTCGATCTTTACAATAAGAACAAGTTTTATGATCTTTGGCATGCAACAGAAATCGTTCTTTATTTAATTTCAATGATAACCAAACAAAAAGCATCGCAATCTTCATTTACTGAAAATGATGTTCATTTGATATTGACTTTTTCATTTATCCACAAGCATGAAACTCTTCCTCCTCCATTATTGGAACAAATATTTTTCATATTATCAGCTCTTGCAGCGCTTCCTCTTACAACTTCCATAAATAGAGAACGCTCGGAGATGGCAATATTAGCAATTCGTTGTTTATGTGAAGATTGGAGTTTGTTCCGGTTTTTAATTAAACTTGACTTTCTTTTATGAAATTATATTTTTTTCATTATAAACCATTTTTTTTTTTTTGTTTTTAAATATGAAACTCAGGCAACTGTAATACTCTTGTCAAACTTCATTTCCAGATACCAAAGTTAGCCAGCCAATTGCTCGAAGACAGCGAAGAAAGATCTCTTCCACCCGAACTATTGATACACAAAGAAGATGATGAATCAGAATATAATCGGAGAGAAAAAAACTGCCAAATATCGAAAGAGACACTGTTCAATGCGAGTGTTATTTCGTATTGCCTGTTTGAAATAGACAGCAGGCAGATGAATGCTTTCAATTCAAAACTTCCGTTTTTTCGTGTTGTGTCATATTTGCTGGATGATGTAGAATTTGTCACTGATGAAAAGGGTTGTATTCGAATTTCTTGTTCAATGGCTGAAAATTTCAATTGTTTTTCTTCTTTCAATCAGAGCGATCTTTCAACTTCTGCATCTTCATCATCATCTTCTTCTTCTTCCTCTTCTTCTTCTTCTTCCTCTTCCTCTTCCTCTTCCTCTTCCTCTTCCTCTTCCTCTTCCTCATCTTCCTCATCTTCCTCCTCCTCTTCCTCCTCTCCTGTCAACACTCACAACATCAATGGTAATTCAACTTCTTCTTCTTCTTCTTCTCTGATTCATTCTTCTTCTCAACAAGAAAAAAGAGAGTCTTCTACGTCTCAAACTTCTTCCTTTTTCTCTCCCTCTCCCACCCTCACATCACATACCCTCTCCCTCAAACCAAATAACATCCAAATATCCTCAAGGCCAACAAATTCCCCTGTTCCCTTTCACGTTCTCACTCGCATTTCGAATGTGCTCTGGATGATTGGACTTGTTCTGAAGAGACACAATCAAATAATTCCTGATTTTTTAAGCAATTCTTCACTCTTTCGCAAAATTCTCTCTTTTTGTCTTTCTCCTCACAGATGCTTCTGCTGGAGGCTGGGAGCACATAACATTGTTTATTGTCTTGTTCAGCACATAAAAAAGGAAGAGCTGATTTGTCTGTGGAGAAACGGGGCGATTTCAGCTGTGTCCAGCTGCCTCTTGCTCGAAAATGAGTGCTGCTTTGCTGTTCAGCTCAGGGCGCTCTTTGCAATCGATGCGTTTGTCAGCAGAATGAACGAGGCAAATCACAAAAATGGAGAAGAAATTAAGAGATTCTGGTGTGAATGGAATCAAAGATGGGAGGAAGAAGGTATGGACGATGCTATGGTGGCTTACTCCCATCATCCAGAGACGACTCTTTCGTGGATGTCTGGCAGACTTGCTAATTCGGCTAGCTATAAAGTTACATCAAATCGTTTGACTTTAAGTCATGATTTTATTTGGAAGCATTTGCAGACTTTTCCTCTAGCAAATTTTTATTTAATTTTTGTTTTAATATTTGTTGCATGCCTTTTTCATGCATTGTGTAAAAATGGTCTTTTACAATAACATTTTCTTTTATTTTTCATTCAAAAGGAGGAAATTACGCCAAATGCAAACTTCATCAATAAGAATTATTTTTTGATCGAATTAATTCAAATTATAAGAATGATCAAGATTTTTGTTTTTGACTTTTTAAAGTTGTTGCAAATGTATTTTTGAAATATACACGCTTGAAAAATAAAGATTGCATATACGGTTAAGCTGAGCTAAAATGAGGGAAAGATCTTTTGTCCTTGTTGAATTAATGAATTGCATATCAATTTATTGCATATTGCACAAAGTGCATTTTTTTGGGGAAATTGTAATTGTAGCCTTTTTTCATTTTTGAGTTTGATGATAAAACTCAAATTATTATGAAAGAGTAAAATGGTTTGTTTAATTTTGTGAGAGAATATGAGATACACACACAAGTTATTGATATTGTTTTAATAATTTGTTAATTTATCTCAAAAATAGAAAGATGTCAAGAAGTCAAACGCAAAGGAGAAAATTCCAATGAGGTGTTTGAAAGAAATTACATCGAAATATTTTTGGAAGATTTTTTGAATTTTTTTGTTCATTTTTAGTAATCAAATGTTTCTTGATCATTTAAATGGTAAATTTGATTTTATTTGTTTAGAGTCAAACATAGTAATTTTGAGAAGTGATTATTTTAATTAATCATAAGAATTGGTATGAATCTTCGACATGTGGCGACCGTTTCACGCGTAAGTCTATGAGGGATTGTCAATTCGTTTTGAATAAATGGCATTCATCTCGAAAAAGTGCGCGAATATTAATTTGGCCTAACCTGGAACATTTGAGAAATCAAACTTTATTTTTTGATTTCAATAACAATTCGTTCGTTTATGTGTCCAAATACTATGCTTTATATGAATTCTAATGATATTTTTGTTATTTTTTTTTTTGAAATCTAACTTATATTGTTTGCTTGTTTATTATTCTTCTATTTTTTATTATTAGATTACTCAATTTTTTGGAAAATAATTTTGTTGTTTCTTTACCGTGATGAAGGTTTGAAAAGCGTTTTGGTTTTGATTTGAATAGAGAATGAAGCGAACATGCTTTGAAGGCTCAATTCTAATTTTTTTTTTTTTAAATTAACGATGCACCTTTTTGAAACATTATGTTTATGTTATAAGTTTTGTTTCACTCCTGGTGCAAATATTTTCCGCTATATCCAAATGATGTCAGGAGTTTATTTCATTCCTGATAGTTCTCTCCAAGTAGCGAACAATTCATTTTTGTAGTTTTTTTCTGATCGTATTATTTTTTTTTTAACTTATTTTGCATAATTTAAAATTAATTATTTTGATAGAGTTTTATGTAATTCATAGAAAATATTCGGAGAAAAATATCTTTCATGTATCTTTGTTGATAATTCGAGTGTATGCTTTAAAAACTATTGATAAAGACATAAATATTCTTTGGAAGAAAAATGCGTTTGTTTAGGATGAGAGATAATCTTTCATGTCTCTGGTTCTTTGTACAACGCAAATATTAAAAAGAAATCTTGAGTAATTTTGTCCTGTTGTGATTGGGATTATTTTATAATCAAAACAGATAAAGTTACTCATACATTTTGTTCATGTTTTGTTATATTATCACAACTAGAAATGTATTTTATTATTTTCGGTAGGATATTTCATTTTTTCTTTTCACAAATTATTATGATATATATCGTTGAATATGTATTTGTGTTAACTCTATCGCAGTTGCTGTGAATATAATTTTTTGAATTGTGAATAAATAACAGAATTTTGCGAAGCATCTGAATAATTCATTAAGTTTAAAAGACAATGATTATGAAATGAATAGTTTTATTTTTTATTTTTCCAATTCATTGCTAATATAGGGATTTTTTTATTCACTAACTGTATTGAAATATGAAACAAAGCGGTTATAAAGACAAATTGACCAAATAATATTGTAAGTTTTATTAAGTAATTTGCGGGTTAACAGATGGCATTTAATAGTAATAAAAAATGTTGAAGTATTTTATTTTTATTTTTTTAACAATTTCATTTTGCTTAATTTTATTTTTTATTTTTTTTTTTTTTAATCAAATTTTTAGAATTTATTGTACTCACTTTTGATGTGAATGTGGAAATTTAAGCTTTGACAATACCAAAAATACCAAAATTCGAAATATACATACATAAATATGTTTCAGTCCATTCAAAAGTTGAATTTGGTTTATCAAACAATCTGTGTTTGAAAATGTTTTTTTATTAACCTTTTTTTATTTTTTGGGTTGAATTCAGACGATTTATTTACAATGAAAATTTGTTTTTTCTTAATAACTATTTAATTAACAAACAAGAAGAAATAGTTTGTGTTTTGAATGAAAAAATTGGTGGAGTGTCTTGATACACAACGATACAAATTCTTGGTGTTTGTTTTTTTAAAATGTTATAGTAAAAAATTTTTGTAAAAAATTTCGTATCTGCTAACTCCTTATTTTTGTTGAAAAAAAAACAAAACCATTATCTGTCAAAAATAGATTTTTTTAAAGGAATTAATAGATAATCGAAGAAATAAATTTGTCTCAATTCACATTCAGATTCATCTATTCGATCGGCTACACCGAAAAAATCAGATCCTCCTTTTGTTTCTTTATCATTTTCATTCATATTTTCATATCACTTTCAAAAATTCATCAGTTTCAACTTTTTCTATTTTATCGAATATTTTTTAACATTTCCTGGTTTAATCACTTGCAACTTTTGAAAAAAATGTTCCAATTCAAATGTTAATGATCTTTTTATAACAAAGTTCTTCACAGAGTTCTATATGAGTGTTATTCTTTTTGAAAAGTCGCGAATGTTTAATATCTTGGTAACATAAAATTGAACCTAAGTTGGTCATTTTTGTTAACAAATCCATCAAATTTCACCATTGTGCATTTAATCACATATCCAAATAGGTTGCATATTTATGTTTGTTATATGATTTTGTTCGATGGATATGGATGATTATTTTTGAAATCATATTTTTTTGAACAAAAAATTCGATTTGATAATATCGTTTTGTATATTGATAAATGTACACAGAAAAGTGATAAATCCTATAAAGACCATCTTTGCATTTCATTTTCATCAAATATTGGCTTTTGACGCAATTGAAATGATTTTTTTATTTCAAAGATTAATTGATTCTCTTTGACAATGAATTATCAAAATAATCAGCATCCCTAAAAAAGTTATGATTTCAAAAATAATCACCCATATCAAGCAATAAATGATCTTTTTGAGTTCATTTTTATTTAACCTGGATATTAAACATTTGCGACTTTTCGAAAAAAAAAAAAAAAAAAAAAAAAAAAAAAAAAAAAAAAAAAAAAAAAAAAAAAAAAAAAAAAAAAAAAAAATCATTTGCGTTTCGAATTGTTGGACAATGTTTGCGTCTTCAAAAAGTTTGCATATAAATTCATTTTTTTTTACATCGAAAAATATTTGTTATTGCCATCTGTTAGATGATTGACACAAAATGGACAAGTTTTTGATTATCTCTTGTTATTTCATCAAAACGATTTTTTCACTTATTCATCTGTGTCAATTCTGCATTTTTATTATCTTTTTGAATGATAGATCAAATATTTGAAATCTTGATATTTTTCACGAATTATTTCAAAATGATAGAATTCTTTTGTCCCGATGAAAACATGAGATTTTTCATTTTGATTACAAGAATTATTAATTAGTGCAATTGATGGTGTGTCAGATTAAATTCAAATTCGATCACTCAAATCATATAATTTGTGTTTATTTGGATAAAAATGAATATATCAAAAAATGAGAAAAAACAAATTGCTATTTGAAAAAAAGCACTCAATAAACGAATTCATAAACAATCAATATTTCAGTTTGTTGTGGTGTTTTTTGTTGTTGGAAAATATTTTTCAATGAAAAGAAGTATTTTACTGTCTTTAATATGAATATTGAAGAAGAAGTGAAATCACAATAACCAATGGCAAAATGGGTTTGCCAATAGTTTATTTTATTTATTAAAAAAAAAAAATAAAATAAAAATAAAAACATCAAAACACTAATTCAAATAAATATCAATAATTGTTGTGAGGATTGAATATTCACAAAGATATCCACAATTATTCACGCTCCAAGAAAAATAACATTTTTGAAAAAATCAGAACAAACAAATAACTCCGTTTCGACAACAACAACAATTTACAACTCTTTCAAATTTTGATAATAGCAAACCGCAAACTCATCATTTTGTGCACAAAAATTCTCATTTCAAATTATTTTATTGTGCGGCAAATACAAAGAAAAAGAAAAACAAAGAACAGATATTTTTTTATCAATCTTTTTTCGCCTTTACCACAGAAAGCACAATCGTTCAGAAGGCAAACAGAATGAAGATGCTCACAACAAATATCATAATCTCAGTCAACGCGTTATTCCAATTTCAAACAACACTCATTCTTTCCACAAAATAATTCATGCTCTAATGAAAATCTTTTTCTTCTTCTCCTGCTGCATCGCTCACTCGTTCAAAAATAATATTCCAAAGAAAACCCAGAAAAAAAGCAATTATAAAATTTAGATTCCAATAATGATCAATCTACCATCCGTTTCATAATCATCATCGTGAATGCACACTTTACAAATATAATTCTATTCTATTTCTATTGATTTATTCTTTTGCTCACCAAAAACCCCATTGATGGCGCCATCCTCCCCAACCTCAACAGTCCATCCACTTCTCTCTCTGCCTTCAATGCATCTTTTCTTCACCAAACACGATCTTCATCAAATGCCCCTGTTGAACACATTGGAAATGAAACTCAAAGAGTGAAACTTGGAAGATTGACTTCATTCGATGAGAACAGCCATAAATTTGAATGGTGCGAATGGAATAATTCAAACGGTGGTAGTGATCATGGAGGTGCACTTAAAGTTGTTTGCACAAATGCAAATCTCACAATCACTTCTTGTTCATTTTTCAATTGTTCGAGTGGTGATCATGGTGGAGCGTTGCGTTGCGATAACCTGCTGAAAATTGACATCTCAAAATCCAATTTCACAAGCTGCTCAGCTGCTCATGGGGGAGCAAATTGCATTGCTTATCCTCAATCAAATTCTGTTTATTCATTTTCAGAAAACAGAGTTGAAAATTGTTCAATAACAAATTGGTGTGGAACCGGTTGGCTTTTTGGACTAAATTATAATCAGTTAAATTTTCAATTTGTGTTCTCCAAATGCAAGTGCATCTCAAATTCCGGTGGAGATTCAGCGGGTTCTCTCACATTCAATAATCCTCCAAGCAACAAACCAAGTCAGTATTCATTCAATGATTGCCACTTCATAAACAACAATCTGACTGCCTCTTCCACATATGGCGGCGCTGCCATTTATTTTCATTCGACTTATTCCTGGATGAATGGAATGAAATTCATCACATTCTGTTTTTTCGATGGAAACACTGCCAAAAATGGCAGAGGAAATGATGTGTTCTTCAGTGGTAATGCAATCACTCAATCCCCATTTGAGAATTGTGGATCAACAACTCCAACGGAAAGAGTGTGGAACGCAGGAACTGCTGATAATGCTGAATATAATGGCTGGCCGTAGCTTATCTTTCCTTCTCTAATTTTTCCAATGAAAAGTCTTTCTAACTTTCGTCTCTTATTTTTGCTTTCTCTATTTTCTCCTCTCCTTGCATTCTTTCTTTTCTCTCAAATTTGATAGTTTATTTCCTGAATCTCGTCATTTGCCCCTGTTTGTTTTACCGCTTCTCAAAATTACCCTCCGTTTATCCAAATACTTTCCTTCCAAAATCCAACATTCAACTCGAATCTCCTCTTCGAAACATCTCTCTTTAATCCAAAAATATCTTCAACCCTCTCAATCTCATTTCCATCTTGAATGAATCCGAGATTAACAATTTCTTTCTCTTTCCTCTTCTATTTTTTATTTTTTATTTTTTTCCTTCGGTTGTACAATTTCTCTGTTTCTTTCTCATTTCATTCATGATCTCTGATGATGAAACAAATCATGAAGAAATTCAAAATAGATGAAGTATATGTTGAGGAAATTGTTGTGTTATATGTTGTTGATGTGTTTGAAGAAGAAGAAGAAGAAGAGAAATAAATTAATGAGATAATTGAAGGCAGAGAATTGTGAAGATAAATGAAGACAAACAAAAATGAAGATGTTCGCAGAAATCGTTTAATTTCAGTTTTTTCAACATTGAGTTCATCTGGCAAATAAGATCCTCCAACCTATCCCTCTCCATCCATTCAACCATCTTCCTCCACACCCACAATCCCATCGATGGTGCCATCCTTCCCAACCTCAACAGCTAGTTCACTTCTCTCTCTGCCTTCAATGCCTCTTTCCTTCATCAAACACGATCTTCATCAAATGCTCCTGTGGTACATGTGGGAACGGAATCTCAAAGAGCGAAACCTGGAAGATTGATTTCATTCGATTTAAACAGCCATCGCTTCGAATGGTGCGAATGGGAAAACACAACTGGAGGGCCAGATCGAGGAGGAGCGCTTTATGTGGATTGCGCAAATGCTAATCTTGCAATCATATCGTGTTCATTCAACAATTGCTCATGCAATTGGGATGGCGGAGCATTGTTTTGTAATGGTTCGTTGAAGTTAACCATCATGCAGTCCAATTTCACAAGTTGTTCGGCTAAATATGGAGGAGCAGTCACCTCATGGAATCCACAATCTAATTCTGTTTGGACATTCTCTGAAAACCGAGCGGAAAGCTGTTCAATAACAAATTGGTGCGGAACTGGTTGGTATTTTCATGTATATGATATGCCATCAAATGCTCAATTCCTGTTCACAAAATGCAAGTGCATCTCAAATTCTGGTGGTGATTCTGCTGGTTCTCTCACATTCAATTGGCCTCCACAAAATAAACCAAATCAATTTTTGGTTAATGATTGCCAATTCATAAACAACAAATTGACAAGTTCATCAACTTCCAATGGTGGTGCCGCGCTGTGCTGCACAAGAACATATGATTGGATGAATGGAGTAAAATTCATCACATTCTGTTTCTTCGATGGCAACACAGCAACAAATGGCAGAGGAAACGATGTGTTCTTCAGTGGAAGCAGCATCATTCAATCTCCATTTGAGAATTGTGGCTCAACAACTTTAACAAAAAGAGTGTATAATAATGGACAAGCTGATAATACCGTGTACAATGGTTGGCTTCCAATCATCAACCAGAACAAAATAGTTTCAAATGGTGGAAGTGATGCTGATGCCTGTGGCAAAACACAGCAAAGCCCCTGTGCCACAGTGGAGTATGCCCTCGGATGCGTTGCTCCCTTCAGCGATGCCTCCCTCTCCCTTCTCGTCTCCACTTTCACTCCCACAAAGACTCTCACATTTCGTGCTCCAAATACAAAAATCACTGGAAATGGAACAACTTCCACCATCATCGCCTCCAGTGGCATTCTCCAGCCATCAAACTCACATTCACACTCATCACAATCAACATCATCTCTTTCATCCTTGTCATCATCATCAACATCTTCTTCACCAGATCCATCTGCCTCGTCTGCCCTCTTCCAACAGACCCAAGGCTCCCTCACAGTCTCTGCCCTCGCCATTGCCCACAACTCCACAAATCAAATCACCCCCATCCTCTTCCACCTCTCCGGTAACTCCCCTTCCCTCAACCTCAACACAACCACCATCACAGGAACAACCTCCATAACAATCACAACCCCCCTCTTCTTCCTCACTGCTGGCTCCCTCGCCCTCAACCACACAGCAATCACCAGTCTCCCCCTCAACAGCCAAAGCATCTTCCACCTCACCTCCCTCACAGCTCCCCTCGCTCTCAACTCCTCCAACATCACCGACATCACCTCCACTGCCACCCCCACCAGCTGTGTTCTCTCCTCTGCCACCTCCCCTGCCCTCTCCCTCTCCCTCGCCAACTGCACCATCACCAACATCAACTCAGCTCCGCAAAACCAACAGACTGCCACCAATGGCGGGTGCATCTCATTCGCCTCATCTGCTCCTGCCAACACATTTTCGGTGAGTGACACCACCTTCTCCACCTGCTCTGTGAGCGAGGATACAAGTTCTGGAGGAAGAGGCGGTGCTCTCATGGTTGAGTTCAATGAAGGCTCACAAGTGTCAGAATCCTCCTTTTCCATCGCCAACATCGTGTTTTCAGCCAACAAGGCCAGTGTCGGAAGAGATATGTATTTTGTGTGTGAATCATTTGTCGCTTCCGTGAAGGAACCCTTGTTCGCCTTCATGAGAAGCATCACTCAGAAAGACAACTCGGCTGTTGGACATGACAGAACAGAAGCATTCGGTGATTGGAATGTCGATTTGTTTATATTTCTCAACGGGCATGCAGCTGACAATGAATATGTGAATGATCATCTTGGCATCAAAGCAATGAATTGCTGGCTATCAAAGATGCCCCGCAAGAGCACACGCAATGCGATGGGTCTTCTGAAGAAGGTGCAGATCATAAGGCAGAAATCATTTCATCAGCTGACTTGTCGGTGAAAATATGCGCAAATGAATGCAAAGTCGAAGATATTTGAAGAGGAGGCACAAACACAAAAAATAAGAAATTGACTCAGAAACATTTTTGATGGATTAATCATCACATATCTGCTGTATATTTGGCTGTTTCATAGAATTTTCTGTTAAATATGCCTTTTCAAATAAATATGTTTCCTTTATCGTCTCATCTTTGATCGCATGTTGAAGGCTCGTAACATTGTCAAAATCTGAAGAACATCCAATATGACAAAATAGTTATATTTTTTATTTAACGCCATCTGACAGACTTTTTCTTGGCTAAATATAGAATCATTTCGTTGCTGTGTTAGGCCTGGCTGAAATTCAATACAAGAATGAATTTTCATTTTGCGATTATGAATAGAAAATTGATGACAATGTTTGACTTCGAATTCCACGGGAGATGCATCAGAAGAAAATTGTAACATTTTTGTTGCTCCTTGAAGAAGGCGCTGAAGAAGAACATAACGAGAATGAAAAGATTGATATTGACCCAAATAGACTTTTCACCACAAATAACATGTATGGAAATACAAATCATTCAGTTATTGATATGTTGAGAGGAGGAAATGCAAATGAAGCTATTTTTTGCTCATGTGGTATTTCTGCTCACAGAAAATGCTTAATATTTCCGAATGAGGATGCTCTGCCCCAATGTCAAGCGAGAGAAATACAATAAAAATTTAGAATAAAGTGAAGAAGAAGAAGGAAAAAGCGAAGAAGAAGGTGAAGAAGAAGGTGAAGAAGAAGGTGAAGAAGAAGGTGAAGAAGAAGGTGAAGAAGAAGGTGAAGAAGAAGGTGAAGAAGAAGGTGAAGAAGAAGAAGAAGATGCAGTTGAGAAATGAGAAAACAGTCGAACAATATTTATGATGTTGAGAATAATTTGTATGAAGTCGTTGATTGGCCGAAATGTTTCATTTAATGCATTCACTTCAGATTGGCCAGAAAAACTCAATCACAATATTTGTGACGAACAGATTGGATAAATCAATCTTGCTGTATATTCACAACTTCAGTTCACTTTCTTTCTGTGATTTCCCCTCTTTTCCCCTCAAAAATAGAAAATGTTGATTTTTCTCAATTTCCATTCCCTTCTTCCATTCAGCACACAAAATACTCAGAAAATATCAATCCCCTCCTTTTCTTCATCTTTCCCTGTCTCTTCCATAAAACATTCTTCTCCTCTCATAAAAGTTACCCCCTTTTCATATGAACATTTCTCAATTTCCCTCTTCTTTCAAGCTTTTGCCCTCTTTTCTTTCTCTTCAAAATCCATTTCCCCCATCAACAATCCGTCCTCTTTCATCATCCCCAGTCACTTCTCTATATATTTTCTACATTTTCTTCTATAAATCTCCACTTGCTCTTCTCCATCCCTCTGTCTCGGAATTTCTTCCATTCAAAAATCATTCTTGAAATATTAACATTCAAAAATATACTCAACTCCTACCCCCTGCCACAAAATTTAAACTTCCATCTCTTCTCTGCCCCATATATCTCCTGTGCCTGGTGTTGATGAGATAAACGAGATATATTTCTTTTGGCGGTTGAGAATATTATTAAAGGAGATGATCATGCCAAAAACAGAAAAAACACATCCTGACAGGCAACACAATGTGTATGGGTTGAGAAGACCCTCCAGTGAGACATACAATGTATTTTGTGGAGGTGCATTCTTTGTTGCATTTTGACCATTCTGAGACTGAAATAAAGAGATTTATTTTTTGAATGATGATGGCTGTGGAAATGAGTGTGCTTGGCAAAAAACAGTCGAAGCGCAGTTTGGCCTTTATTTATTTTTCTATATATGAATATTAACATGTTGAATGTTTTTGTGTTGTTTTCAGGGCAGGAGGTGGAAAAGAATGAAAATGAATGAAATGTTTATATCTCGTTGTGCAGGGTGACTATGGAGTTGGGTGAGCGAATTCATATGGAAAGTGCCCAGGATGAAGGGATTGGGAAGGGAATTGGAGATGATATTTTCAGACGAAAAACGGGATATTTTTCAATGATGAGGATGGAATTTGAGCAGAATGCATAAATCTCACATTTTTCAGCAGAGCAATAAATCGATGCATTTGATGGAGAAATGACTGATGAAAAGGATGATTTGCGAATCAGATGATGAAACACTTGATAAAGGAAGGAATAATGAATTTTTATTGGAGGGAAACAGTTGCCTAGGGGGAAAAGGTTGGAAAATACTTATAGAAATGGTAAGAAGGTTTGTTGTCGTAATATTTTTGAAGTAATTATTATTATTATTTTTAAGAATGCTGAAAGGATGAGGGATTAGATCGCTTTGAAGAAGAAAGAGAAAAGTGGGGAAGGAAGAATAAAGACGGACAGATGAAATGCGAGATATTTCGAAGATGGCTTGCATTGTGCTTTGGCGAAGAATTATTTTTGAGGAAAGATGATTTTTTGTGAAAGAAGAAAAGATGGAATGAAAAAGGAATTGCTCAATATTTCCTATTTTTAGATGGAAAGAGAGAAAGAGATTGAGCTGAAAGTGAAAAAGTATTCAAAGGTTTCTCCTCTGCAGAAGAAAAAGGGATAGAAGACGAGAATTTCAATGAATTTCTCCGTTGGTATTAATTGACACTCAACTTCACAGTTTTCAACAATCAATCGTCTTATTCGATTCTTTCATCATCATCATTACCATCATCTTCTTCTTCCTCTTCTTCAAACACATCGTCAACATTTCGCACAGCTTCTTCTTCTTCTTCTTCTTCTTCTTCTTCTTCTTCTTCTCCTTCTTCTTCTTCTTCTTCTCCTTCTTCTTCTTCTTCTTCTTCTTCTTCTTCTTCTTCTTCTTCTTCTTCTTCTTCTTCTTCTTCTTCTTCTTCTTCTTCTTCTTCTTCTTCTTCTTCAGATACATCATCGACATTTCGCACAGCTTCTTCTTCTTCTTTATCATCATTCATATTATCTGATTGGATTTCTTCAAATTCTGCATCTGCACCAGAGATTAAGAGAGAAATGAAAAGGAAACAAGGAAATGTATTGATGAAGGAAAAAATAACAAATAAAAATAAGAAAAAGAAAGAGAAAGAAATTCTTGAACAAGGGTTCATGCTTGATGGAAATGAGATCGAGAGGGTTAAAGAGATTTTTGACAGAAAGGAAGAAGATGCGTGAATGAAAGGAAGAATAAAGGAAAGAAGAGGAGAATGCGGCAGGATGTTGGATTTGTGAAGAGATGGAAAGAGAAAGAAATATGAAGAAATGGACTTGGATGAGCAGTGGAAGATGTTTGAGATTCAAAACAAGAAACAAGGGAAGATGATGAAATGCAGAAGAAATCAAAAATATGTTAAGAGAAGAAAACAGAAAAGGCAAAAATGCTTGGAAAAGAGAAGATAGTGAGAAAGAAATTCCATTGGAAGAACATGAAAAGAAAAGCCAGAGCCTGTCATTTTTCTCAACGTTGTCAGCAGTACCAGCTTTCCACACTCTTTTTGTTGGGGTTGTTGAACCACAATTCTCAAACGGAGATTGAGCTATGGAATTACCACTGAAGAACACATCGTTTCCTCTTCCATTTTTGGCAGTGTTTCCATCGAAAAAACAGAATGTGATGAATCTCATATTGTTCATCCAAGAGTAAGTTGAATAGAAGAAAATGGCAGCGCCGCCATAAGATGTGGAAGCAGAAAGATTGTTATTAATGAACTGACATACAACGATTGAAAATTGATTTGGTTTATTATTTGGAGGATATGAAAATGTCAGAGAACCAGCAGAATCTTTTCCAGAATTTGCGATACACCAACATTTGGAAAACAGGAATTGGGCATTTGTTGGAGTTCCTTCAAGCGCAAAATACCAGCCAGTTCCACACCAACCTGATATTGAACAATTTTCCACTCTATTTTCTGAGAATACCCAAACAGAATTTGATTGTGGCCAAGCTATGCAAGTTGCTCCTCCATGAGCAGCTGAGCAGCTTGTGAAATTGGATTTTGAGATGTCAATTTTCAGCAGGTTATCGCAACGCAACGCTCCACCATGATCACCACTCGAACAATTGAAAAATGAACAAGAAGTGATTGTGAGATTTGCATTTGTGCAAACAACTTTAAGTGCACCTCCATGATCACTACCACCGTTTGAATTATTCCATTCGCACCATTCAAATTGATAGCTGTTCAATTCAGAAAAACCCAACCTTCCAGGTGATTTTCTGTGAGTTTCATTTCCTTCATATGCAACAGCAGCATTTGATGAAGAGCGTATTTGGTGGAGAAAAGAAACATTGAAGGCAGAGAGAGAAGTGGCAGGGCTGTTGAGGTTGGGGAGGATGGCGCCATCGATGGGGTTGTGAGTGTGGAGGAAGAGGGATGAGTGGATGGAAAGGGATGAGTGAAGAGAGAAGGAGGGGATTGTATTGGTGTTGGTGTTGGTGGAAGAGGAATAAGAGGAAGAAGTGGTTGAGGTGAATGGGTTGAGTGAGTGGGAGGGAAGGGATGGAAGAGATGGATGGGATTGGGGAGATGAGATGTTGGAGAAGAGGGTGTTTGAGAGATGGAGATTGAGGTGGATTTGGAGATGGGGATGGAATTGGTGATGGTTATGGAGAGGGGAAGAGGAAGAGGAAATGGAAGGGGAAAGGGAAGGGGAAGGGGAAGAAAAAGAAGAGGATGTGGATGAGGATGAGGATGATGAAGGAGAAGGGGAAAGGGAAGGGGAAGGAGAAGGGGAAGGGGAAGAGAGGGAAGAAGGAGAAAAAAGGAAAGGCTGGACGAGGGAGATGAAGGAGGAGAAAGAGGAGTGGGAGATGGAGAATGAGGCAGGGATTGGGGAGTGGGCATTATGGAGGAGATTGTTTGGGATGGAGAAGAGGGGGAAGGAGAAGATGGCAGGTTGGTGGGTGGTGAGGGAGAAGTTTGTGAGGGCGAGGGAGGCATGGGCAGAGAGGAAGAGGGGGCATTGGTGGTGGTGGTGGCTGTTGGTGAGGGAAAGTGGGTGGATGGTGCAAGTGGAGGAGCAGATGGAGGCAGCTGAGTGGTGCTGGGCAGTGAGGAGTGGACAGCCACTGAGAGGGATGAGGTTGAGATGGGTCACACACAAGGAGGTGTTGATGAGGGCGAGGCTTGTCTGAGCGCCACAGATGTGATTTCCCGATGCATGTTCCACCTTGTCTGAGTGAGCGCCTCTGATGATGCTGTTTGCGATATTCTCTCCACGAACCAGATTTATGGTGAGGAATGCGACGAGTATCTGAGCTAATAACGTGATCCTAATCATTTTTAAACTGTTGTGCAATTTGATTGGAATGAATATGAATGAAGGCTTAATTGGCGGAGAGGGGAGAGATGCAATGTGAAGTGAAAATCGAAGAGGAAATCTTGTGAATCGTTGATAATTATCTGAAATTATCTTCTTTTGTGTACATGGACAACTATTTGTATTTCTGTTGCTTTCGTTTCTCTCGTGTGCGCTCAAATTTTTGTTTTAGATGTTAAATAGATTTTTTTTAATCAAAGAGTTTTCCAATAAAATATTTTGTTTGATGAATTGCATGATATTTTATTTTCACAAATAATACTCAAAGGCATTCTCCATTGACTTGAGAAATGTTAAAAACAAAATGTATTGGGGAACAATTATGTGAAGAATAATCGCTCTCAAGGTTATCATTCATTTCAATCAACTTTCCAATTTCTGACAAATGATCGATCATGGAAGATATATGAGTTCAACCAAACAAAATGAACTGAATTGTTATTTTTCTTTTTGTCATTCAAAAGTCAAAATAAAATAATCTGACATAAGAAAAACACAACTTTTTTTATTGAAACCAATTTTAAACAAATTGTCCAAAAATGAGAAAAATCAGACATTTTGTTTTTATTACGACCATTCTATCAACTATTAACAAATAATAATTATTTCTTTTTTTGAAATTGTTTTTTGTCTTCTTATCCAATTTTCAATTTCCATTTTCACGATTAAAAAACCTCTCTTTCATTCAAATGAAAAAAGAATTATATTTCTTAAAATATGGCATTCAAGAAATGGGAGATTGCTTTTGATAAAAATAAACATTTTGTTTATTGTGTGGATTATAGACTTGTTTCAACTTCTGAAATGTTTCAATTCACAATTGATTCCTCAATGAAAAGATATTGTTTGTAAAAAAAAAAAAAAAGATGAAGTTTGTGAACGATTAATTCCATATGAAAATATGACATTGAGTTTAACATCCACCTATTCTCAATTAAAAAAATTTAATAAAGATTCTTCAATAGAAAGTGACTGATTTTCAAAATATCGATCGAAAATAGTGCTAAGTGGAATAAAGATTTTCTTTTGTTTTTCTTGTTTATTAATCAATAATGTTTCAATCGAAAAGATGAAAATTCAATAAGACTGAACAAGATTATCCATTGAATCATAACTGTTCATAATCGCATTGAGTTATGAATTTATTTTTGTGACGATGTCCGATTGTGATTATATTTGATGGTGTTTCATAAAGAAAAAATAAGATAATTAATGAATATCTAAATAGAATAAGTGCTCGATTTTCAATTGCCAGAACAAATTTGATTGAAAAGAAATATCTTTTTTTCTTTTTTCCACCACATTTTTGAGAGATATGCATTTGGAAAATATTTATCAGAAAATCGGTTGTTCAAAGAAAACTCTCACATTCAACATATTTGATTCGATAAAGAATATCTGACCATGCTCATCAATTTCCCCGAAATGAAAATGAAAAAGTTACTCAATGTTTGTTCCAAGAAAAATAAAATAATGTAAGATAATTATTTCATCACACGAAAGAATATCACACTATAACATATTCAATTTTGTTTCAAGAACTAATTGGTGAAAAAATGACGTTGTGGAAATGTCTTCGAAAGAACTCAAATCAAACCGTGCAACTGGATCTTCTCAACAAAAAAATTGGAAATCCGAAATATCACCGAATATTTTGTCACTGTTTCTTTCAATGAGTCAGAAAATCAGGCATAGGTCTAAATTGTACCAGTAGTGATTTTAACATTCTCTAATGAATAACAGTTCTATTATTGATTGTCATAATTTATTAACACTGTATTATCGAAAAAATTTGAAAAATCTTATCTTCAAAATGAAAACAAAAATTATTGATCAAACCCATAAAAATTTTTGTTCATTTTTCATTTTGTGTTTTGTGACGTATAAGAGCTATGTTTTGGATATTTTCTACATTCATTGTTTTGTTGTATTTTTCACATTACAACCTCTTTTTTAAAAAGAACAAATCAGAATGATGTTGAAAATTTTCTTTTAAAATACAAATTACGAAATTTAAAATAAATGCATTGAATTATATACGAAACATCACAACTATTCTAATAAAGTTTTTATCTTTATTCAGAAAAATATATCCGAAATAATTCAATTTCACTCCGTCTTTCGAAATTGATGTTCCAATTCGAGCTTTGATTGTTGATGTTTCCAACACTTCCTTAATCCCACCTCCATTCCCATTCACACACTCACATTCTTCAATCGTTGTGTTGCTCACCACAAATGTCTCTTTTCCGTTTTCACTTCATGCCATCACGACTCCATCTCCTCCTGTTATCCGATTCACATTCCGAATTGTCACATTCCCCAGCAAACTCTCTCCTGATGTTGATTCTTCTGTTGATGGCTCTTCGAACAGAGGTTGGCTCATTTTCATATTTTTTATCTCAACATCACTCATCCTCAACTGAGACAGTGCCATCACAAATATCGATGCTGATATTTCTCTCTCTCCATTAACACTTGAAAAGATCAGCACATCTTCCAATGAAAGAGTCCCACTTCCCACAGACACCACAAACACACTCGGTGAAGAAGGGCTTGCATTTGAGTTACAATCAACCTTCATGTGCAATAAACCAAGATGACCTGTTGACACACTGAATAGCGCTCCAGTTGATGAAAGTGCACCTGTTCCAATCGAACTCTTATCTTTGCCTCTCCCAATGACTGAAATCTTCTGTGCTCCAATATCAATTGTTGACGTCTCGTTTTGATGATTCCCTTCCATCAGCGTGATTGACAAGCTTATCTGCACCTCACACATCTCAAACGCCTTCTTCACTGTCAGACACGGATTTGATTCATTCATCCCACACAACTCAATATTATCATCTCCACCAACAGAAACATAAATCGTCTTATCCTTCAGCCAATCCCTTTTTGATGTTTGGTCATATATCCAGGTACCTGATGGATTATACGCATAGCACATTCTCTTATCATCTGTATTTGTCGTGTAGCATTCATAGAACGGGTTAATTGATGATAAATACAAATTATATGCATCTACAAAATAGGCATCATGCCCATATGGAGTGGAGGTTGTTCTGCATTTGCATTCATGGAAGAACAAATAATAACAATAAATTTTATCATTTGGTGCTGTTGCTCCATTTGGATGAAAATATAATCCTCCTCCATACCTCATTGCTGAACATCAGATAAACTGAATGCTCCTCATTTTGAATTGAGTAATTGGAATGTTAATACAGCGCATTCCTCCACCATCATTTCCAGTAACCGAGCATGAAGTGAAACTGCAGTCAAACACACACGCACTCTCTCCTCCTCCATTTTCTGTTGGAATGCATCCTGACCCTGAAACCTGAAAATTATCAAGATTAAGCCCTCCTCCATAGCTATTTGCTTCACAATCCTGGAATTCACACCCGCTGATCATAACACACGATGAATTTGCATAAATGCGCATTCCTCCTCCTCCATGAGTTTTTGTGGAACATGAGTTGAACGAATTGTTTCAACAGATATAATATTTGCACACATAACCCCCCCTCCATCCCAATAAGCATTGCAATCATTGAATGAGCAGTGCTTAATTGAAGCCGATGCGCTTGATTGACCATCCATGCAGATTGCCTGCCACTTGATTCACCAACTGTGAATGAATTTTCTGTTCCTGTTGTCTCTGATCCGTTTCATTCACTCCAAAATAAATGAATATGCTTCGCTTAGAGATTCTCTCTCTTAAAAATTTCTGATTATCAAGTTAGCATCATTCTTCGAACTTTATTTGAGCACAACCTATGCGAAGCAAGATGTTAAAAATAAATTTATGAAACATGTAGGTTAGTATAATTTGATAATGGAAATTAAATTGAAAATAGCATAACTGTTGCAATACGTCACAAAACACAAAATGAAAAATGAACAAAAATTTTTATGGGTTTGATCAATAATTTTTGTTTTCATTTTGAAGATAAGATTTTTCAAATTTTTTCGATAATACAGTGTTAATAAATTATGACAATCAATAATAGAACTGTTATTCATTAGAGAATGTTAAAATCACTACTGGTACAATTTAGACCTATGCCGAAAATCATTTGTTGTAATGAATTCCAAAAAAATGATAATTTTTGTTTTGATTCTGAAAATTCTGGGTTATTATTTTTGAAAACAAAAATCTTTTGTGTTGTTCATTATTTCGAAATACAATGATGCTGATTGATGAATTTTCATCAAAATGTCTCAAACTTTGAAAATATTCTTATTTCATTCATCTCCCATTAAAGAAAAACAACGATGAGTGTTTGTTTCATCAACAAAACCTTTTCAATGAAATTCAAACTCTTCAGATTATTGTTCAATTCGAAAATAATCACAAAAGAAACATGAAATCAAAAATAATCACCCATACCAAGAATAAATAACATTTGGCGAACAAAACATTTCACTAAACTGTTTTTGATTCAATTTTGTTTCATTATGAGACATCCGTTGTGGTGTTTTTATTGATTACAGAAATATGGAATACTATTTCAATTTGAAAATTGAAGAGTTTTCACCGTTCTTTCAGAATGCTTTTTTTTATTTCACTCTTTCATTGCATTCAAAAAACTTAAAAGTGATAGCAAATTTGGATAATTTGAAAAAAAAATGATCATATTTAACTTTAAGCAAATACAGAACTTTGTTTTTAATTCGTTTCAAAATGAAAAATAAAATATTGCTTTATAAAATCAATTTTTCATTGTCTAGTTGCAAAATAACACTGATAATAATGGAACCTGAGGAGACATAATAAAAGAAGTACATTCTTAACAAAATAGGCATTTTCGATTGAACTAAAAATAATTCAAAAAACAATTCAAAAGGTATTTTGATGAGTGGGTTAAAAATAAAATAAATGATTTTTCTATTCTTTGTTTGAATAGAAAGGATTAAATCATCAGAAGATCTGACAAAAAGTGAAATTATAAAAAAATGAATATTTTCCATCAATGATATTTCTTTTTAAATAGTTTTGAAAAATAATAATTTGCAGCCACAACATAAAAAAACAAATAAATGCTGTTGAAAATATTCATATAAAACAAATTCAAAAATTTTAAATAGATTTCTGAAAATTTTCAGTTGTTGTACTCTTTCTCATTTAATATCTCTATTCCCATCCACTCAACCATCTTCCTCCACACCCACAACCCCATTGATGGTGCCATCCTCCCCAACCTCAACAGCCCCTCCACTTCTCTCTCTGCCTTCAACACTTCTTTTCTTCACCAAACTCGATCTTCATCAAATGATCCCGTTAAATATATTGGATCTGAATCTCAAAGAAAGGAATTAAGTAGATTGCCATTTACTGATTTGAATAGCTATCTCTTTGAGTGGTGCGAATGGAATTATTCAAATGGTGGTTCTTCATCTGGTGGTGCTCTTTATGTTTATTGCACAAATGCAAATCTCACAATCACTTCTTGTTCATTCAATAATTGTTCAAATACAAATCACGGTGGAGCGTTATACAGTTACAGTTTACAGAATGTGAACATCGCTAAATCCAATTTCACAAACTGTTCGGCACTACATGGAGGCGCAATTTGTATTGATGGTCAAAAATCATCTTCTGTTTATTCATTCTCAGATAATAGAGTTGAAGGTTGTAAAATAACGGGCATTTATGGAACTGGTTGGTATTTCTGGATCTATAACATGACCTCAGCAAGTCAATTCCTGTTCACCAAATGCAAGTGCATTTCAAATTCTGGTGGTGATTCTGCTGGTTCTCTCACATTCAATTCCCCTCCAACCAATAAGCCAAATCAATTTTTAGTTAATGATTGTCAGTTCTTAAACAATAAATTGACATCAAATTCAACTTCATGGGGAGGTGCTGCAATGTTTTTCAGAGACACATATTCCTGGATGAATGGAATGAAATTCATCACTTTTTGTTTCTTCGATGGCAACACTGCCAAAAATGGCAGGGGCAATGATGTGTTTTTCAATGGCAGCAGCATCACCCAATCCCCATTCAATCAGTGCGGGTCAACAACAGAATCAAATAGAGTGTGGAATGCAGGAACTGCTGATGATGTTGAGTTCAACAAATGGCTTCCTCTCATAACAACTTTCAAAATCGTGTCAAATAATGGGATAAACACCGATCTCTGCGGAATCACACAACTCAGTCCATGCAAAACAATAGAACATGCTCTTGTTCGCATGACAGATCCCCAAGACGCCTCCCTCACCCTCCTCAGTTCAACATTTGTTCCCATTCAAACACTCACTTTCAGCGCAGTTGACACCATAATCACTGAAACCAATGAACTTTATCTGATTCTCATATAAATTCTTTCATTTTCTCATTTTTGACCATTTTCCATATCAGAGAAATATCCTATACCTATCATCTTCTTTTCATAAGAAGTTTGTTTTTTTTCAAAATCCTCAACGTCAGCTCAAATAAAAGCATTTCTTTGTCATTTTCAATTTGATTTCGCTTCTTCATCAAATACAAATTCCGCTTGTTTCCTAAAGGAATCATCTATTTCTTCTCTTCAAATTGCATTTCTTCAATCATATCAGCAAGCTTTTCAAAACTTTCAATTTCTTTTATTATTCCCATTTCTCCTTTTTTGAGCGCTGCAGACGCACATATTTCATATAATTTCTCTTCAAATATGCCTTTTCCTCAAAATTGCTTTCTCTCTTTGTTTCATTTTCAACTATTTGTTGTGATTTTGATGTTGTGAAATCTCTCAAAGATCATTTACATCATCGTTCGTTCTAAATAACGTCTTCTGCCCTGCTCCTTCTATTTTCTGTGAATTCTTTCAGCTTCCAAAATAATAATTCAGATTTAATTTCTATTTTTTATTGTGCACTTTGTGGTCGGCTTTTCTCGATAGGATTTAGAATCATTTCCTTTGTAAAATAATTTCCGATGATATTCCGTGATTGAATGAATATTTCTTTTGAATTTCCAAATTGATGCAGAAGGCGAAGACTTCCTTCCAATCTGAGAGTTGTTGAATGAAATGAAAAAAACAGTTTAATTTTTGTTGTTCATCGAAGAAAGCGTTGAAGAACATTTGAATGAAAAGACAAATTTTTTTCTCATCAGAATAATGAATGAAACAAGAAAAGAAGGCGTATGTGGTGAATGACGTTGAGAGGAAGAAATGTGAATGATAAAATTTTCGTTTCAATTTTGCGTAACTGATTGAACAGCTTAAATGTATTATAAGGTCGATGTTCCGATCCAATGCAAAGTTAGTGAATATGGCATTGAAAAAGTTGAAGATAATGGTGAAGATTTAGCAGTTCGTTGGAAAGAAGAAGAAGAAGAAGAAGAAGAAGTTGAAGAATTTGAAGAAGATGAAGATGTTGAAGAAGATAAGATGAATGAGAGATGAACAATCAGTTAAATAATTTTTCTGAAGAAGATGATGAAAATGACTTGTATGATGTTGTCAGTTGGTTAAATGTCACATTTGATAAGTTGACTTCGAAAGGAATATAAAACCCCAATCACAAATTATATTGGCCAATTCGCATTAATCTGTCAATGAAAACTGATATCCTCAGTTCATTTGCAAACTTTGTGTGATTGCCTCTTCTTTCTCTTCAAAAACAAAAAACAATCATGTTTGTCTGTTGGCTCTGAAAATACAAAAAGCATGAAAAGAAGATATAAGAACGAAGAAGAATAAGACGAAGATGAAAAGGCAGCAGAAGAAAAAGAAGATAAAGAAAAAATTGGAGGAAGGTGAAGTATACGATGCAGAAGAAGACTGTTTTGTTTGCTTTGAGGTTGATGGTGATGAATGAGTGACAAAGACGAAGACGAAGACGAAGGCGAAGGCGAAGGCGAAGGCGAAGAAGAAGAAGAAGAATATAAAAGAGTCGAAGAAGATGAAGAAGATAAAACGAAATGAAATCAATTCGTCCAAAAAGCCTTTTTTCATCATGAGAATAATGAATGAAAAATGAAATAAGATGAGCTCAACAATTGATCAGTCGAGATGAAGGGAAGAAAATGAAGCAATTTTCGGTTCAAATTAGCATCTCTGCTGATTTGGATGAATGGATGCATCAGAAGGTCGATTGCCGACCGAGAAGGAAGTGAGATGAAATTTGCAAAAACAATGCAGAAGTTGAAGAACACCAAAAAGGAAGAAAAAAAGGCGGAAACGAAGGAGAAAAAGGTTAAGATCACAACGAAGAAGAATGAAAAAAAGGCAAAGAAGAAGGCAAAGAAGAGACAGAGGAGTGAATGTCCCAAAGGCAGAGGAAGATTGGATTGTTTGAGAAGATGAATTGGATGGGGATGCAGAAAGCAGTGAAGAAGAACATGAAACAGAAGAAGAAGAAGAAGAAAGAAAGAAAGAAGAAAAGAAGGCATTGAAGATAATCTTGCTTCTTTTGATGTTGAAATTGGTGATAAACTGGACGAGGAAGAAGAAAGAAAGAAGAAGATGAAGATTTCGGAGAAATAGAACCCATCAAAGAAATATAATCAATATTTCCGTTTCTGCTTTTCCCTTTCCTCTTTCACAGTCCAATCATCAATCATCAATCCAATTTTCTCCTTCTCCTTCCTCTTCTCTGAATATTCTTCTTCTCTCTGAATATACCTTCTTCTTCTTTTCCTTCTTCATATTAAAATTGCTCTTCTGCTATTTCTCTGCTCCTTTTTCTTTCTCATTTCCTTTTGATCCAGTTTCTTTTTCATTTCTCAACTCTCCCTAAAAACTATCATTGCTCATCAGACAGCAAACATTTGGGTGTGGCTGAGTCAAACGAAGATAATCATCCGAATGGAGACATGAAACAGACTGTGATTGAAGATGATGTTGATGGAGGAGAAAATGAGGATATTCATGATGGTGATAAAAATGCTGAGGAAAATTAAAGCGAAGAAGATGAAGAGGAGGAAGAGGAAGAGGAGGAAGAGGCAGTGCATCTGAAGAGTGTGGAGGCGGAGAAGGCATCTGTACACATATGAGCAACCAGAGCCTTCACAAGTGCTCCAAAAGGGGGATCTTCGACAGCATCTGCGTGTGGTAGACACTCTCAAACTGTGTGTGCTGCCAGATAGAAACAATTGCAATCACAATCACAATCACTCGAATTCGAGATCATATATGAAGAGGAATATGAAAAAGAAGAAGAAGAAGAAGATGATGATGTTAAAGGAATTTGTTTGCATTCTTCTTGTTGCATCGTGACAGAAGCACTGCTGCTTGGAAGCTCAAAACGAGGCTGACTCCTAACATTCAATGCATTTGAAGTAGATGAAGGTGAAGATGGCGAAGAAGGAGAAGATGGTGAGGAATGAGGAGGAGAAGTGGATGAATGGAGGGAATCTGAAGGAAAATGAGATTGTGGTTGTGATGAGCGAGCATCATCCTTCTTCTCCTTCTCATTCCCTTTCCCAAAATTTCGAATGCCATTATGCCGACCAAGAAGACGATTATTTGTCGCTCCTCTCTTCCCTTCCCCTCCTTCTTCCCTCTGTTCTCCCAAAGGTGGCAGAAGAGGCAGAGTTTCTTCCCCACAAAATGATCCAGGCAACTTTTCAGTCTAACCAAATGTGTCACACAATTCATCCCCAGTCATATTCTTTAACTGCTTTTGTATGTTCCTTTGGCTTTTGAGGGTATTGGAATGCTTTGTTGTGTGTGTCTTTTCCCAATCATTTATCATCTCTTTCTTCCTCTTCCTTCTCAAAATCAATCGAACTACCCTCTCTCCCTGATTCCTCATTCATCTCTAAACCACTTTTCGACATTTCCACCTGTTCCTCATCTTTTCCCACTTCCTCTGCACTTCCATCTGAAGCTAAACCCAAAGACCCGTCTGCTGCTTCTTCTTCTGCTGCTCTTCTGTTCTCCTGTTGGATGCCATCAGATGGAGAAGAACTGCACACTTCTGGTTCCACTGAATGCAACTTGTCCGCCTCAGCCTCTGCCTTCACAAACCTCAGCCCACTCAGCCCAAGCTCCTCCACAATCAAAGGCGCCATCGCTTCTTACTGCTTCCCCTGGTTATCTTTGATTTTCTCCACAAACTCTCTGTGCGCTGTCGGATACCCGCCTTTCTCCTCATTCCCATCACCTCCCTCTGCCTCTTCCCGCTCCTCCAGAACTGCCAGCGCAATCGCTGCTGGAGACAGAACCACATCCTCCATCCTCAGCCCCGCTGCCGACAGCCCCTTTTCCACAATCTCCCCCACTTTACACACTGCAACCTCTCACCCTATCACTTCATCGTCCAGCTTCACCACCACACGCCTCGACTGCAGCGATCGCGAAGCCAGAAGCAATGTTATAAACAGATCGCATTCACATCTGCCGCTGCAAAGATCCGCTTGCTCCCCGACTTCGTGCCCACCGACGCTGCAAGCGAAGGAAGCGGTGCCACCAGCGGAACCGAAAGCATCGCTGAAAGCGCCACACCGTACGCACACACAACACCTCCATACAGCACCGACCTCCGCGCCACAACAAATCATTCGAAGCGTCTGTTGCTCCTTCAGTAACGACTGTCTGTGATTTTCATACACACCAGCCGCCTCTCGATATTGTCCATCGCTCCTGCCGAAGTGAATGATGCTGCCACTGCCGAAGCATCCGAAGGGTCAATCACATGTGCTGATGATGGCTGCTCATTCTCTGAAGATTTCTTCTCTTCGCTTCTCCGCCTCCGGAATGGCGAAATTGATCAGCATGCAGCTCCAGTTGAAGAAGACGAAGAAGACGAAGGCGCTGAGCGAAGAGGCGACTGCTGCTCTGCCCCGGCCACAAGAAGCTGTTTTAAATAGGCTTTCGTGTCATACAACAGCTCCAATGGAAATACAAACACAACATCCTCATTCGGATCAGAAAGATCAACCAGCCGCAAAATCTCACCGTTCTCGAGCGATGGGAAAAGATAAAACAAGCTTTCTTAAAAAGTTGAGTTGAAATTTGAAGATGAAGAAGTTATGCTGATGATGAATGAATAATCGTTCTGGTCTAACATTAGACGAAAAAAAAAGTAGAATATGTGAAAAGATCAATTCAGAAATGGAAAATGCTGCAGTTGTTGTCATCTGCTCATTCTGTTGGATAAAGGCAAAGATTCCACTGAAGCCATGCGGCTTCAGAAAGATTCCACAAAATGTTTTCCTCTTCATCCTCAAAAGAAGAAGTTTGTGAAGCTGCAATTCCAGATGAAAGAAATTTTCTTTGGCTTTGTGTGAGTTTTCTTGCCTGCCTTCATTTTCCAATCTATTTTCTTCCAATTTTTATTTGTAATTTTTTTCCTTCAGCTGTATAATTTCTTCGTTTCTTCTTTTCTCTCTTTATCTCTCACACTGATGCAATTGATGGAGAATTCAAAACAGATGAAGAATATGTTGAGGAAATTGTTGCGTGGCATACTGTTGATGATTTGAAGAAGAATTTGAAGAAGATGATAAATGGATAGAATGAGTTGATTGAAGACTGAGAAATGTGAAGATAAATGAAGACAAACAAAAATGAAGATGTTCGCAGAAATCGTTTAATTTCAGTTTTTTCAACATTGAGTTCATCTGGCAAATAAGATCCTCCAATTCCTCCCTCTCCATCCACTTAATCCCTCTTCCTCCACACCCACAACCCCATTGATGGTGCCATCCTCCCCAACCTCAACAGCCCCTCCACTTCTCTCTCTGCCTTCAACACTTCCTTTCTCCACCAAACACGCTCTTTATCAAATGATCCTGTTGAATATATTGGATCTGAATCTCAAAGAAAGGAATTAAGTAGATTGCCATTTACTGATTTGAATAGCTATCTCTTTGAGTGGTGCGAATGGAATTATTCAAATGGTGGTTCTTCATCTGGTGGTGCTCTTTATGTTTATTGCACAAATGCAAATCTCACAATCACTTCCTGTTCATTCAATAATTGTTCCTGTAATGGAAATGGTGGAGCTTTGTATTGTGTATATTTGTTGAAAATTGATATTTCAAAATCCAATTTTACAAACTGCTCTGCGCTTCATGGAGGAGCAACTGAAATAGCACATCCGCAATCAAATGCAGTTTGGACATTCTCTGAAAATAGAGTAGAAAGTTGTTCAATAACAAGTTGGTGTGGAACTGGTTGGTATTTTGGTCTCGATAACATGCCATCTGATGCAAAATTCTTGTTCAAAAATTGCACCTGTATTGCAAATACTGGTGGTGATGCAGCTGGTGCAGTCACGTTTCATTACCCTCCACCAGTAATACCTCTTCAATATTTACTCCAAGAGTGCCAGTTCATCAACAACAAAGTCGAAAATCCAACTTCCTATGGTGGTGCTGCGCTGTGTTGCACAAGAACATATGATTGGATGAGCGGGTTCAAATTCATCACATTCTGCTTTTTCGATGGCAATTCCGCAACCAATGGCAGAGGAAATGATGTGTTCTTCAATGGAAGCAGCATCACTCAATCTCCATTTGAAAATTGTGGCTCAACAACCCCAACAAAAAGAGTGTATAATAATGGACAAGCTGACAATGAAACTTTCAATGGCTGGCTTCCAATCATCGCCCAGAACAAAATCGTTGCAAATGGTGGAACTGATGCTGATGCCTGTGGCAGACCCCAACAGACCCCATGTGCCACCATCGAGTATGCCCTCACTGGCTTCATTTCCCTCCTCCAAGACGCCTCTCTCACCCTCCTCACTTCAACATTTGTTCCAACTCAAACACTCACTTTCAGCGCAGTTGACACCATAATCACTGGAAATGATGAAATTTGTCTGATTCTCATGTTAATTCTTTCATTTTCTCATTTTTGACCATTTTTTCATATCAGAGAAATGTCCTAAACCTATCATCTTCTTTTCACCAGAAGTTTAATTTTTTCAAAACACTTATCGTCAGCTCAAATAAAAATACTTCTTCAATATTTCTTCATCTATTTTCTCCTTTTCATCAAATGCAAATTCCTCTTTTTGCTTTAAGAAATGTTTTCCACAATTCGTCTCTTCAAAATGTATTTCTTCGTTTAAATCATCTTCATTTTCAACAATAACCATTTTCTCCTTTTTCACCTGCTCTCTTTTGCTCATTTTTATCATTTCTCTTCATCATTTCAAAGAAATTCTTCCAATAAATGCAACCCCAATGAATTTTTTTCTACAAGAAAGGTTTTGTTCCGAATACTGTTTTTTTTTTGTTCTCCATCGTTTTCACAGAGACATTTCATGTATTTCGAGAGTTTCAAAACGCTGAAGAAACAACTGGTTTTTCCTCCACAATATTCAACAAAATGATATTTTTCACACTTTCCCGTTCATCATCTGTCCATTTCTGCCTTTGTTTGTTTGTTTGTTAGCTTCATTGTTCACAAATTCTGCCTGCTTTTTTTTTCCCGAAATTTTATTTGGCATCAATACACGAGAAGAAGAAGACAATGATGAAGATGAAGAACGAAATGAATTTTCTTGAGAAGGATTCAGCAGCAATGGTGATGATAGCCTTAATTAAGAATTCAATGTTCAGCTTTGTGAGCACCAAAGACAACAACAGCAAACATGGCTGAAAAAGAAACTAATCCAATGCTCCAACTCAGAATGAGAATGTCAGAACAAGTCAATCAGAATTTATTGCTCTTCACATTCTTCTCATTTTTGTTCAGTTTATCATATCTCTTTATTCTTTTCTTCTCCATTGTCTTCCTTCGCTCTTCTCTTCATTCCTTTCATCTCTTCTTCTTGAATAAGGACACTTGTCTCATTCATTTCATCTCAAAATGGAATTCTTCAAAACATCTCTTTAATTCCATCTCTTTCTCTTTCTCTTCCTTTTTCTTTCATCATTCTGCTTTCATCTGCTTTTTCTTATTGATGGAGAAAGAGAAGATACCTCACTCACATTCTTTTCTCACAATATAATCCAAAAGTTCTGCTCCAATTGTATTTTCCCTTCATCTGCTTTGTTTCCACATAAATAAATATTTCTTCATTCATCAATCATTTTCTATCCTTATTCTCTTTCCTTGACTGATCTCTCTCAATCTTCGCTCAAAATTATTCTTTTCCTTTCTCTCTTCTTTTCCTCTCTATTTTTCTTCAATTCATGAAATAGTCCAAAAATCCACTCTTCCAAATCCGCTTTTTTCTCATGCCCGATACAAATGCAATGCATTCATGAAAATATTAAACCTTTCATTTTGGCTTGCTGAGAATGAATTGAAAAGACGCAGCGAATGAACTCACAGCTTTGATGCAAATGATTGATGTGTTCGATGGAAAAGTCTTCATTTGCCTTTTCTCTTCCATTCTCCAATATTTCTGTTTAAAAAGACATTCAAAATGAAGAAGAAGAAAAAGAAGAAAATCTGTGTGAAACTCTCATGATTTCTTTGATGATGATGATAATAGAAGAACAAGAAGAGCGAAGAAATATCATTTGTGGAGTGTTTAATGTATGATGATGGTTTGTCGAGAAGAATTTGAAACAAAATGTGTTTTTGGAAAATGGTGATGGAGAAAACGAACAATGATGATTTTGTTCGAAAGAGATGAGCTTCAAGAGAGATGAACAATGAACGAAAAATCAGCAGCAACGTTGACAGAAGGATGAAATGTTGAAGAATAAATCAGTGAGTGGGAGAGTTGATTGAATTGCCGAAGAAGATGAAGAAGAAGATTTTGAAGATACAAATGCCATTTGATATTCAATGTCTGCCTTCTGCTTCAAATGTCCCACAAAATGAATTCCGAATCAAATAGTTGTTCTGTCAGAATATCACAATAATTCTCCAAAAATACACTCAATGAAAAGAAAGTGCCAAATCCATTTCTGTGAAAGAGACTTGTCTCTCTTTTCGGTTTAGCTGATTTCCTAGTCTTCTCTGTGTAACTTTTTTATTCTTAAGCCATCTTCTCCTTGTTTCATTCATCGACGTTGAGTAAAAGGCTATTAACATTTTCCAAAAAAAACATTCTCCAAAAGCAATATCTTTTCGAGCAATGCTCAAAAAGAATTAATTTTTATCAGATTCACTCAATTTTCGCTCATTCCATATACCGAAGAAGGAAGAAGATGAAGACGATGCAGAATAAGATAATCAAATAAGGATGTTAGCAATAAAATATGATGAAGAAGATGAGCAGATATTGTGAATAAAATTCCTCTCTCTGTCGGAGTGGCTTGTGGTGAAGTTGAGCCAAATGAGAAGAAGTCTGCAGCATTTCCAGCAGAATATTCTGCAAAACGAGAATCACCAAAATTAACAGCGCTATCAGTAAAAACATTTTGTGTGTTGAATGAAACAGTCATTGGCCATTGAAACATTTCTGTTGCGACTGGAGCGTTATCAGATGAAATGATGCTGATGCATGTAAAATCTTCGACTGATGAATTTTCACAACGTTTTCCTGTCAATTCAGCTGAACATGCACTTTTTTTTCGCTTTTTTCATCCCTTCGACTTCTCACCCGCTTTGGTGCTCCTTAGCATCAGCTGAAATTGTTGTGTTTCCTTTCTTTCTCCCTTCAACAACAATGCCGACTCTATCTTATTCTCCTTAAAATATCTCCATTTGCACCATTGCCGTGGACAATGACAGATGATATTCTCCAATCTGTTGCTTCACCTGGTAAAATCGATGCTGCATCCCATTCGGATGAAGGCAGAGTGCACCAGCCATCCAACAAAGAGCGTCTCATTCCTTCTTCTCTTTTGTTCCCTTTCAGTTATCCTTCTCCAACTGCAAGTCTTCTTTCTTTCTTTCTTTCCAAAATATTAATAAAAAAGAAGTGATGTTTCCTTTTGGACTTTATCCATGTTCAAAAAAAAGACTCTTCTGCTACGTCTGCCTGATAGAGACCAAACAATGACTTGTCCTTGCTGAAATTGAAGCTGCCCTTCGTCCAACGAACAAACCAAATGGCTTCTTTCCCTCCAACAGCCTTCCTTCTCATCATCATCATCATCTTCTTCTTCCTCGATGTCGAGCATCTCATCAATCGCATGGCTCACAAAACTCAATGAGTGCTGATTTTTTTTCCCTGTTATTCATCAGCGCCATCTTCAAAACTCTCAATGGCTCCAATTTCTCTTTCGCCCTCTGCTCACACATCTTCATTCAGCAGCTCAACAGAATTCACCTCAAACACATCGTTATTCATGGCTCGCACAAAATGAGTGCCCCAATTCCTTCCAAAACGCGCAAATTTCCAGTCATAGTCGAGGAAGAAAAAGGCTGTTCCTCTTTTAACAATGTCTAATACCAACAAAGAAGACACACAAACTTCGCTTCCATTTGCCTCGATCGGCACAACAGCCAGCTGCTGTCCTTCTGCTCTGTCTTCAACCATTTGCATTCTCTGCTCTTTTGATGATGATGCTCCCTTTTTGGCATCCAAATGTTCCTCGCAAATTCTTCGCAGCTCCGTCAATGCCTTCCAAAAACGAGTACAAAACGAGCACAATGCAAACAATGCAAACGATGCATGTGGCTGTTGGCGACGAAGAGACAACAAAAGAGCAATTACACGATTCGCATTGCCTCTAATATCGGTGAGACAACAGAAAAAAATAGAAGACGGTGGAGATTGAAGAAGAAGGATTCAACAGAAAGTATAACGAAGAAAAGGAGAACTTGTAAAGAAAAAAAAGGATAAGGAGGAGGGAAAAAATGATAATTATTAAGAGAAAGATAATGAAGAAAAAGATATTATAAAGAAGAAGAAGAAGTTGAAGAAAAAGATGAAGATAAAGAAGAAGAATTTGAAGAAAAAGAAGGAGATGTCATTTAAGCAGAAAAGGAAAAAGAAGGTGAAGAAGAAGAAGAAGAAGAAGAAGAAGAAGAAGAAGAAGGAGAAGGAGAAGGAGAAGAAGTTAATGAAGAAGGAGAGGAAGAGGAAGAAGGAGAAATAGGAGAAGAAGGAGAAAAAGGAGAAGAAGGAGAAGCTGTGCGAAATGTTGACGATGTGTTTGAAGAAGAGGAAGAAGAAGATGATGGTAATGATGATGATGAAAGAATCGAATAAGACGATTGATTGTTGAAAACTGTGAAGTTGAGTGTCAATTAATACCAACGGAGAAATTCATTGAAATTCTCGTCTTCTATCCCTTTTTCTTCTGCAGAGGAGAAACCTTTGAATACTTTTTCACTTTCAGCTCAATCTCTTTCTCTCTTTCCATCTAAAAATAGGAAATATTGAGCAATTCCTTTTTCATTCCATCTTTTCTTCTTTCACAAAAAATCATCTTTCCTCAAAAATAATTCTTCGCCAAAGCACAATGCAAGCCATCTTCGAAATATCTCGCATTTCATCTGTCCGTCTTTATTCTTCCTTCCCCACTTTTCTCTTTCTTCTTCAAAGCGATCTAATCCCTCATCCTTTCAGCATTCTTAAAAATAATAATAATAATTACTTCAAATAAATAACAATATCAAACCTTCAGAACCAACGCTCAAGTCAATAACTATATTTTATTCTGTTGGCACCTGTTTCCCTCCAATAAAAATTCATAATTCCTTCCTTTTTCAAGTGTTTCATCATCTGATTCGCAAATAATCCTTTCCATCAGTTGTTTCTCCATCAAATGCATCGATTTCTTGCTCTTCTAAAAAATGTGAAATTCATGTATTCTGCTCAAATTCCATTTTCATCATTGAAAAATACCCTTGTTTTTCATCTGAAAATATCATCTCCAATTCCCTTCCCAATCCCTTCATCCTGGGCACTTTCCATATGAATTCGCTCACCCAACTCCATAGTCACCCTGCACAACGAGATATAAACATTTCATTCATTTTCATTCATTTCCGCTTCCTGCCCTGAAAACAACACAAAAAACATCAACAGATAAATATTCATATAAAGAAAATAAATAAAGACCAAACTGCGCTTCGACTGTATTTTGCCAGAATGCATATCTCCACAGTTATCATCATTCAAAAAATAAATCAATCTCTTCATTTCAGCCTCAGAATGGTCAAAATGCAACAAAGAATGCATCTCCACAAAATACATTGTGTATCTCACTGGAGGGTCTTTTCAGCCCGTACACATTGTGTTGCCTGTCAGGATGTGTTTTTTTTGTTTTTCTCATGATCATCTCCTTTAATAATATTCTTAACCACCAAAAGAAATATATCTCGTTTATTTCATCAACACTATGCATAGGAGGGATATGGGGCGGAGAAGAGATGGAAGTTTAATTTTTGTGGCAGGGGATGGGAGTTGAGTATATTTTTGAATGTTAATATTTCGAGAGGGGCTTTTGAATGGAAGAAATTCTGAGACAAAGGGGTGGGGAAGAGTGGGTGGAGATTTGGAGGGGAAAATGTAGAAAATATGTAGAGAAGTGGTTGGAGATGATAAAGAAGGTGTTTAATGTTGATGGGAGAAATGGATTTTGAAAAAAAGGAAAAGAGGGCAAAAGCGGGAAAGAAGAGGAAAATTGCGAAATGTTCATATGAAAAGGGGTATTTTTTTGAGAGGAGTAGATATTTTGGAAGAGACTGCGAAAGATGAAGAAAAGGAGGGGATTGATATTTTCTGAGAATATTGTGAGATGAATGGAAGAGGGGAATGGAAAGGAAAGGAAATTAAGAAATATTTTCATTTTTGGTTTCTCAGTGAAGCGCTAAACAATTTCAAAAAGGCAGAAACGAACTGAGGATGTCATCTTTCATCAATTAATTTTCTTCGGCCTTCAACAAATATTTCGATAACGATTGTTTGCTCTTTGTCAAATCAACTTATTGAATTCGATATTTGGTCCAATCAACGACTTCACCCAAATTAATCTCAACGTCTTCTTTAGGAATGTCAATTGACTGATTGCGCATTTCCCTATTACCACATATATTCACATTTTTTCGGCTTGAACTTCATCTTCGTGGTCATCGTGGGATCATCATCTTCTTCTTCAGATAATCCTCCTTCATTCAATCAACCATCTTCCTCATTTCTTGATTTACAAACACAAAATTCGCCTTCTCACAATTCACTTGCTTATTCAGCGACAAGCACGCCTGCTATGAATCGCATAGCCAAAAACACCAAAATCTTATTCATTCAAATTTTGCTTCTTCTGCTGCTTCTATTTCATATTCTTCTTCAACTTCAACTTCATTCTTCCTCATTCATGCACACATTCACACAGCATCAATCTATATTTCAACAATTGTGACCCTCCTTTTCTTCTTCAAGGCCTTCTTCGATGAACGAATTAAAAATATTACTATTTCCATTTCATTCAACTCCCGTTAAATCCAGGGCCAGGCCTTGTCTTTCATTTCTACTCAGAAAGACGAAAGAAATATTTATAAAAATAATGAATATCAGCAGAAATTATGAGACAACGAAATGGAAGTTACTTTTAGCAGAGAATAGACTATCATCGGGCATGCAACAGACAATAGAGATTACCTCTGCTTTTCATTTGGAAGTTGAAAGAATTCACCGAAAACAGAAAGAACATAGCAAAAATGATATTTGGAATGAACGAGTTCCAAAATTAACCTTCGATTGATTTTGCAAGGCCACATGCCTTCAAAAAGTCGCAGAAGATGAAACGATGAGGGAAACATATTTATTTGAAAAGGCATATTTAACAGAAAATTCTATGAAAGAAGAGAATAAATGCCCGACAAGCAATGTTGATTTCATCAAATGCACATGTGAGATGTTTTCTTCTGTTTTGTGTGCCATCTCCCCAACTTTCTTCGACCTTGTCGTCACTTGCACATATTTTCACCGACAAGTCAGCTGATGAAATGATTTCTGCCTTATGATCTGCACCTTCTTCAGAAGACGCGTCGCTTTGCGTGTGCTTTTGAAGGGCATCTTTGATAGCCAGCAATTCATTGCTTTGACACCAAACATGTTTTCCACGTATTCATTGTCAGCTGTATTCTCTTCGAGAAATATAAACAAATCGAAATTCCAAATGCTTCTGTTCTGTCATGTCCAGCAACCGAGTTGTCTTTCTGAGCGATGCTTGTCATGAAAGTGAACAAGGGTTCCTTCACAGAAGCGACAAATGATTTACACACAAAATACACATCTCTTCCGACACAGGCCTTGTTGGCTGAAAACACGATATTGGTGATGGAAAAGGTTGTGGATGACACTTGTGAGCCTTCATTGAACTCGATCATGAGAGCACCGCCTCTTCCTCCAGAACTTGTATCCTCGCTCACAGAGCAGCTGGAGAAGGTGGTGTCACTCACCGAAAATGTGTTGGCAGGAGCAGATGAGGCGAATGAGATGCACCCGCCATTGGTGGCAGTCTGTTGGTTTTGCGGAGCTGAGTTGATGTTGGTGATGGTGCAGTTGGCGAGGGAGAGGGAGAGGGCAGGGGAGGTGGCAGAGGAGAGAACACAGCTGGTGGGGGTGGCAGTGGAGGTGATGTCGGTGATGTTGGAGGAGTTGAGAGCGAGGGGAGCTGTGAGGGAGGTGAGGTGGAAGATGCTTTGGCTGTTGAGGGGGAGACTGGTGATTGCTGTGTGGTTGAGGGCGAGGGAGCCAGCAGTGAGGAAGAAGAGGGGGGTTGTGATTGTTATGGAGGTTGTTCCGGTGATGGTGGTTGTGTTGAGGTTGAGGGACGGGGAGTTACCGGAGAGGTGGAAGAGGATGGGGGTGATTTGGTTTGAGGAGTTGTGGGCGATGGCGAGGGCAGAGACTGTGAGGGAGCCCTGGGTCTGTTGGAAGAGAGCAGAAGTGGTAGATGGATCTGGTGAAGAAGATGCAGATGAAAATGATGAAAATGATGACGTTGATTGTGATGACTGTGAATATGAGATTGGTGGTTGGGGAATGCCACTGGAGGCGATGGTGGTGGCAGTTGTGCCATTTCCAGTGATTTTAGTGTCAACCGCGCTGAAGGTTAGTGTTTGAGTTGGAGCAAATATTGAGGTGAGGAGGGTGAGAGAGGCGTCTTGGGGATCTGTCATGCGAACAAGAGCGAATTCGATTGTTTTGCATGGACTGAGTTGTGTGATTCCGCAGAGATCGGTGTTTGTCCCATTATTTGACACGATTTTGAATGTTGTGACGAGAGGGAGCCATCTGTTGAACTCAACATTGTCAGCTGTTCCTGCATTCCACACTCTTTTTGCTTGGGTTGTTGAACCGCATTGCTGGAATGGAGATTGGGTGATGCTGCTGCCATTGAAGAACACATCGTTTCCTCTGCCATTTTTGGCAGTGTTGCCATCGAAAAAACAAAAAGTTATGAATCTTAATTCATTCATCCAAGTGAAGGTTGCATCCAAATAGATGGCAGCTCCGCCGCGTGTAGATGAAGTTGACGTCAATTCATTATTTACAAATTGGCAGTCATTGATCGAAAACTGACTTGGTTTTATCTGAGGAGGCCAGTTAAATGTTACAGCACCTGCAGCATCACCACCAGAATTTGCGATGCACTTGCATTTGGAAAACACGAAATGAAAATTTGTATAATCATTTCCAAGAGCAAAATACCAACCAGTTCCAATGCTGCTTGTTATTGAACAACTTTCCACACTGTTCTCTGAGAATGAATAAACAGAATTGGATTGTGGATATGCTATGCAAGCAGCTCCTCCATAAGCAGCCGAACATCTTGTGAAATTGGATTTTATGAGATCTATTTTTAACAAACTGTGACAATTCAACGCTCCACCATGATCATTGGTTGAACAATTGAAAAATGAACAGGAAGTGATTGTGAGATTGGCATTAATACAAGTAACACAAAGTGCACCTCCTGGCGATGACCCACCATTTGAACCATTCCATTCGCACCATTCAAATTTATGGCTGTTCTCATCAAACGAAGTCAATCTACCTGGTCTCTTTCTGTCGGTTTCAGTTCCCACATGCACCTCTGCAGCATTTGATAAAGAACGTGTTTGATGGAGGAAAGAGGTGTTGAAGGCAGAGAGGGATGTGGATGGGCTGTTGAGGTTTGGGAGGATAGCACCATCGATGGGGTTGTGGGTGTGGAGGAAGATGGTTGAGTGGACATAGAAAGATAAGGTGGAGGATCTTATTTGTCAGAAGAGCACGCAAAAATAAAAGAGGAAAAAAAAAAACAGAAATTTCATCGAAAATCTCTGTTTTTATTTGTTATCATTCTCCTCAGCAAATCTCGACCTTCAATCAACGTATTTGATTCGTTCGTCGTCGTCGTCGTCTTCTTTTTCTTCTTCTTCTTCTTCTTCTTCAACTCCTTCAACTCCAATAGCAACTTCGTCTTCACCTTCTTCTGCACCTTCTTCATCTTCTTCATCTTCTCCTATCACAACTTCATCATCATCATCATCATCATCATCATCATCATCATCACCATCATCATCATCATCATTATCATTATCATCATCATCTTCTTCTTCTTCTTCTTTTTCTTCTTCTTCTTCTTCTTCTTCTTCTTCTTCTTCTTCTTCTTCTTCTTCTTCTTCTTCTTCTTCTTCTTCTTCTTCTTCTTCTTCTTCTTCTTCTTCTTCTTCTTCTTCTTCTTCTTCTTCTTCTTCTTCTATTTCTTCGTCTCCTTCTTCTTCTTTTCCTTCCTCTTCACCTTCCTCTTCACATTCTTTTTCACCATCTTCTTCCTCTCAATATTTTCTGCTTCAAATTTGTTGATCCTATCACTTCCTGCTGGGTCAGAGCATCAACCTTCTGATTCATTCATGCAATTCAATTAGGCAGAGCCTCCATGTGATCCAAAAAACGTTTCATTCACAATTCTTCCTCTCAGCATCCATTCACCGAATACACCTTCATTTCATGTTTCATTCATTATTCTGATGAGAAAAAAGCCGTCTTTTCATTCAAATGTTCTTCAACGCCTTCTTTGATGAATGTCAAAAATAATGTTGAGTTTTTTCATTTCATTCAATTCTCCTCGAATTCTGCGTCAAATATTTTCTTTCCTTTTTATTTAAAAGCATAAAAAGTTATATTCATTCTATCATTGAATGACAGCAGAAATTATATTACGACGGAAGCGATTCTGCACAAAGCAAAGAAAAGTTTGCACGTTATCAACAACTGAATCAATTCTGGCCTTTTCGTTTTTTGATTGAAAGAATTCACAGAAAACAGAAGGAGCAGGGTAGAAGACGTATTTTGGAACAAATTATAATATGGTTTATCTTCCAGAGATTTCACAACATCAAAACCACAGCGAATTTTTGCAAATGAAACGATGAAGAAAAGCAATTTTGAGGAAAAGGCTTAAGTGAAGAGAAATTATATGAGCTTCTAGCGCTAATTGGATACAAGCATGTTGGAATAAGAATTATAAGAGAAACAGATATTTTTGAAAAATCATCAGATACTATTGAAGAAATCCTTTTTGAAGAGAAGAAATAGATGATTCTTTAAAGCAGAGAGTTTTATTTTCATTTGATGAAGAAGCGAAATCAAATTTAAAATGACAAAGAAATACTTTTATCTGAGATGATATTTAGGATTTTGAAAAAAATTAAACTACTGGTGAAAAGAAGATGACAGCTTAAGAAATTTTCAATGATATGGAAAATGGAAGAAATTCTGATGAGAACATGAAAAAATACATCTTTTCAAGTGATTCTTGTATTTGGGGCACGAAATGTGAGAGTGTTTGTGGGAGTGAAAGTGGAGACGAGAAGAGAGAGAGAGGCATCGCTGAAGGGAGCAACGCATCCGAGAGCATACTCCACCGTGGCACATGGGCTTTGCTGTGTTTTGCCACAGGCATCAGCATCAGTTCCACCATTTGAGACTATTTTGTTCTGGTTGATGATCGGAAGCCAGCCATTATACACTGCATTGTCAGCTGTATTGTTATTCCACACTCTTTTTGTTGGGGTTGTTGAGCCACAATTCTCGAATGGGGATTGAGTGATGTTGCTTCCGTAAAAGAACACATCATTCCCCCTGCCATTCGTCGCAGTGTTGCCATCGAAGAAACAGAATGCGATGAATTTTACTCCACTCATCCAAGTGAAGGTGTTTGTGCAACACAGTCCAGCTCCTCCATATGTGGAAGAAGCAGTCAGATTGTTATTTATAAACTGGCAGTCGTTAACCAAAAATTGGCTTGGTTTATTTTGTGGAGGCCAATGAAACGTGAGAGAGCCGGTTGAGTCGTTGCCAGAATTTGCGATGCACTTGCATTTAGAAAACAAAAATTGGCAAGTTGAAGTCATATTTTCGAGCCAGAAATACCAGCCAGTTCCGCACCAATCAGTTATTGAACAACTTTCCACTTTGTTTTCCGAAATATGATAGATGGAATAAGATTGTGGATGATAAGTGTGCACTGCTCCTCCATGTCTGGCCGAGCAGCCTGTGAAATTGGATTTTGCAATGTTGATATTTAACAAATTTCCACAACATAACGCACCACCTTGACCATCTCCAGTGCAGTAACATTCGTTGAATGAGCAAGAAGTGATTTTGAGATTTGCATTCAAGCAATTAACATAAAGCGCACCACCATGACTACTTCCGCTATTTGAATTTTCCCATTCGCACCATTCGAAGCGATGGTTATTCACATCAAACGAAGTCAATCTTCCAGGTTTCGCTCTTTGAGATTCAGTTCCAATATGAACCACAGCAGCATTTGATGAAGAACGTGTTTGGTGAAAAAAGAGGTGTTGAAGGCAGAGAGAGGTGGATGGACTGTTGAGGGAAGGGAAGAAAGAGAGTTGAGCGGATGGAGAGGGAAGGGTGAGGAGAGATTAAATATTTCTAAAGATAAATATCGAAAATATACTAAGAAATATGAAAATTGCTCAAGATGAATATATTCAACAACAATAATTTGTATTTAATGTTAAAGTTACAAATTATTTTTTCACAAACAATATTCAAAGAAATATCATTGATGGAAAATATTCATTTTTTAAAATTTCACTTTTTGTCAAATCAGTTTAGAATTATCATCCTTTCTATTCCAACAAAGAAATAAAAAATTTTTAATTTTAACCGCATTTATTGTCAAGCTATCGTCTGTTTTGTTTTCCGAAAGATCATTTTTTAAAATGGAAAAAAACCTATAATATTGGTGAATGTCCTTCTTTTGTTATGTTCTTCAAATTCCTTAATTATCATTATTTTTTAAAAACCAGAAAATTAATAATTGATTGTTTTAAACATTTATTAATTTCTTATTTTGAAACGAATTAAAAACAAAGTTCTGTATTTGCTTGAAGTTAAATATAATCAATTTTTTTTTTCAAATTATCCAATTTCTCTATTTCTCTTAAGTTTTTCGAATGAAATGAAATTGAAAAAAAAAAGCATTCTGAAAGAATGGCGAAAACTCTTCAATATTCAAATTGATAATGAATTCATTCATCAGAAAATCAATGATAGCAACTCAAAAGATGAAGAATAGTGAAACAAAATTGAATCAAAAACAGTCTAGTGAAATGTTTGGTTCACCAAATGTTATTCATTCTTGGAATGGGTGATGATTTTTGATTTCATGTTTCTTTTGTGCCAATTTTCGAATTGAACAATTATCTGAATAGTTTCAATTTCGTTAAAAAATGAATTGTCGATGAAACAAACATTCTTCGTTGTTTTTCTTTAATGGAAGATGAATGAAATAAGAATAATTTCAAAGTTTGAGACATTCCGATGAAAATTCATCAATCAACAACTTGAAACTTTGAAATAATGAACAACACAAAAGATTTTTGATTTCAAAAATAATAACCCAGAAATTTCAAAATATAAACAGAACAAAACGTTTTTTTGGAATTCATTACAACAAATGATTTTCTGACTCATTGAAAGAAACAATGGAAAAATATTCAATGATATTTTGGATTTCCAATTTCTTTGTTGAGAAGATCCAGTTGCACAGTTTTGATTTAAGTTCGTTCAAAAAAATATCCACAACATCATTTTTTCCAACTAATTCTTGGAACAAAATTGATTCAGTGATTGCATGTTATTCCATTGCGTGATGTTATCTGTATCTTTCATAATTTTATTTCTCTTGGAACAAACATTGTGTGTTTTTTTCATCTTTTTTTCAGTGAATTGAATAACAAAATTTGATATTCTTTATCGAATCAAACATGTTGTATGTGAGAGTTTTCTTTGAACAATCGATTTTCTGATCAAAACTTTCAAAATACATGGGGGAAAATATGGACTTTCAAGCTTTTTATGCACAGAGTTTGAAAAAATTGTTTCTCTTATAACATTTTTTAACTTAACCAGATTTCAAAATAAATCTGATTTTCATATCTGAAAACAAACATCATCGAAAAAATTACAAAATGTTTTGTGACCTCACATGTATTTCAAAAAATAAACCCATTTTCTTCAAATCATTTGATCACAAAAAGATCATCCAAGATGCATAATTTTTTAATGAAAATGCCTGAAGTCAAATATTTTGTCCCACATGTGTTTCAAAAATGTGGGGAAAAAAGTCAAAACGTTATTTCTTTTCAATCAGATTTGTTCTGACAATTGAAAATCGAGCACTTATTCTATTTATAAATTTATTCATCTTTCCATTTTTTTCTTTGTGAAACACCATCGAATGAAATCACAATCGGACATCGTCACAAAAATTACACACAACTCAATGCAATTGTGAACAGTTATGATTCAATTATACCTCTGTGACCTGACAAAATAACTTGAAGCCTCGTCTGTCACAAAAAAATAAAAAATGAAAAAAAAAATGAAAAAAAATGAAAAAAAAATGAAAAAAAATGAAAAAAAATGAAAAAAAAATGAAAAAAAAATGAAAAAAAAATAAAAAAATTTTTTGAATTAATATAAAATATTCAATTGCTAAAACTTCTAAAGACTTTTCAAAGCACTATTGAAAAGATTTGTTGATAGCATCTGTAATATCTTGTTGTTTTTTCTCTTTTGTCAGTGACCGTCAGTGACAGTCAATGACAAATTATGACAAAAATATTCCTCAACTGACATTTCGTGTCAAATAAAATAAATACTGGGAACTTGATCATTTTTTTTTAATTTTTATTTTTTCAAAATAATAAGAATTATTTCATGAAGATTTTCAAATTTATTATTATTGTAATTAAGAATTATGAAATCGTTATAAATAACCCTTTTTGACAAGTACTAAATATCTTGTCAGTCATTTTGTCATTTTTTCAATTTTCTCTTGTCATGTTACAGAGGTATGCTTTAAATGAATTCTATTATTAAAAAAGATCATCCATGTAATTTGCAGTGCTTGTTGAATTTGGATAAAGATTCAACAATGACAAAAAAAAAAAAAGAAAAAAAAAGAAAGAAAGAAAAAAGAAAGAAATTTGAAAAATAGAAAGAAAGATAGATAGATAGATAGATAGATAGATAGACAAAATAGAAAAGAAAAGAAAAGAAAAGTGAAAGAAAAACGGAACGAAATGGAATAAAATAAAATTATATATAATAAATGATATAAAAATAAAGTTTTTAATCAAAATATGTGAAGTCACTATGTAAATCTTTATTTTAATTTATTTCATTTCATGAAAAAATGTATAAGCAAAGAATCAATTTGACAGAATTAATCATCAGGTGAAAACGTTCTTTTCTTTGCAGTTGTTGCATGAGTTGGTTCCAAAGATATTTTCAAAGGCAATATTCACTTCAAATAATGGAAATGATAACAACTGTCTTTTTTCCGTTATCTTTCATTTTTACCCCAGGAATTTTTGACAGCACAAATTTGATTGAATGAATAATCATCAGTATGAAAGTTTATTTTTATTTTTATTTAATTTTATTTTTTTTTTTTTTTGTCATTGTTGAATCTTTATCCAAATTCAACAAGCACTGCAAATTACATGGATGATCTTTTTTAATAATAGAATTCATTTAAAGCATACCTCTGTAACATGACAAGAGAAAATTGAAAAAATGACAAAATGACTGACAAGATATTTAGTACTTGTCAAAAAGGGTTATTTATAACGATTTCATAATTCTTAATTACAATAATAATAAATTTGAAAATCTTCATGAAATAATTCTTATTATTTTGAAAAAATAAAAATTAAAAAAAAATGATCAAGTTCCCAGTATTTATTTTATTTGACACGAAATGTCAGTTGAGGAATATTTTTGTCATAATTTGTCATTGACTGTCACTGACGGTCACTGACAAAAGAGAAAAAACAACAAGATATTACAGATGCTATCAACAAATCTTTTCAATAGTGCTTTGAAAAGTCTTTAGAAGTTTTAGCAATTGAATATTTTATATTAATTCAAAAAATTTTTTTATTTTTTTTCATTTTTTTTCATTTTTTTTCATTTTTTTTCATTTTTTTCATTTTTTTTTCATTTTTTTTTTTTCATTTTTTATTTTTTTGTGACAGACGAGGCTTCAAGTTATTTTGTCAGGTCACAGAGGTATAATTGAATCATAACTGTTCACAATTGCATTGAGTTGTGTGTAATTTTTGTGACGATGTCCGATTGTGATTTCATTCGATGGTGTTTCACAAAGAAAAAAATGGAAAGATGAATAAATTTATAAATAGAATAAGTGCTCGATTTTCAATTGTCAGAACAAATCTGATTGAAAAGAAATAACGTTTTGACTTTTTTCCCCACATTTTTGAAACACATGTGGGACAAAATATTTGACTTCAGGCATTTTCATTAAAAAATTATGCATCTTGGATGATCTTTTTGTGATCAAATGATTTGAAGAAAATGGGTTTATTTTTGAAATACATGTGAGGTCACAAAACATTTTGTAATTTTTTCGATGATGTTTGTTTTCAGATATGAAAATCAGATTTATTTTGAAATCTGGTTAAGTTAAAAAATGTTATAAGAGAAACAATTTTTCAAACTCTGTGCATAAAAAGCTTGAAAGTCCATATTTTCCCCATGTATTTTGAAAGTTTTGATCAGAAAATCGATTGTTCAAAGAAAACTCTCACATACAACATGTTTGATTCGATAAAGAATATCAAATTTTGTTATTCAATTCACTGAAAAAAGATGAAAAAACACACAATGTTTGTTCCAAGAGAAATAAAATTATGAAAGATACAGATAACATCACGCAATGGAATAACATGCAATCACTGAATCAATTTTGTTCCAAGAATTAGTTGGAAAAAATGATGTTGTGGATATTTTTTTGAACGAACTTAAATCAAAACTGTGCAACTGGATCTTCTCAACAAAGAAATTGGAAATCCAAAATATCATTGAATATTTTTCCATTGTTTCTTTCAATGAGTCAGAAAATCATTTGTTGTAATGAATTCCAAAAAAACGTTTTGTTCTGTTTATATTTTGAAATTTCTGGGTTATTATTTTTGAAATCAAAAATCTTTTGTGTTGTTCATTATTTCAAAGTTTCAAGTTGTTGATTGATGAATTTTCATCGGAATGTCTCAAACTTTGAAATTATTCTTATTTCATTCATCTTCCATTAAAGAAAAACAACGAAGAATGTTTGTTTCATCGACAATTCATTTTTTAACGAAATTGAAACTATTCAGATAATTGTTCAATTCGAAAATTGGCACAAAAGAAACATGAAATCAAAAATCATCACCCATTCCAAGAATGAATAACATTTGGTGAACCAAACATTTCACTAGACTGTTTTTGATTCAATTTTGTTTCACTATTCTTCATCTTTTGAGTTGCTATCATTGATTTTCTGATGAATGAATTCATTATCAATTTGAATATTGAAGAGTTTTCGCCATTCTTTCAGAATGCTTTTTTTTTTCAATTTCATTTCATTCGAAAAACTTAAGAGAAATAGAGAAATTGGATAATTTGAAAAAAAAAATTGATTATATTTAACTTCAAGCAAATACAGAACTTTGTTTTTAATTCGTTTCAAAATAAGAAATTAATAAATGTTTAAAACAATCAATTATTAATTTTCTGGTTTTTAAAAAATAATGATAATTAAGGAATTTGAAGAACATAACAAAAGAAGGACATTCACCAATATTATAGGTTTTTTTCCATTTTAAAAAATGATCTTTCGGAAAACAAAACAGACGATAGCTTGACAATAAATGCGGTTAAAATTAAAAATTTTTTATTTCTTTGTTGGAATAGAAAGGATGATAATTCTAAACTGATTTGACAAAAAGTGAAATTTTAAAAAAATGAATATTTTCCATCAATGATATTTCTTTGAATATTGTTTGTGAAAAAATAATTTGTAACTTTAACATTAAATACAAATTATTGTTGTTGAATATATTCATCTTGAGCAATTTTCATATTTCTTAGTATATTTTCGATATTTATCTTTAGAAATATTTAATCTCTCCTCACCCTTCCCTCTCCATCCGCTCAACTCTCTTTCTTCCCTTCCCTCAACAGTCCATCCACCTCTCTCTGCCTTCAACACCTCTTTTTTTCACCAAACACGTTCTTCATCAAATGCTGCTGTGGTTCATATTGGAACTGAATCTCAAAGAGCGAAACCTGGAAGATTGACTTCGTTTGATGTGAATAACCATCGCTTCGAATGGTGCGAATGGGAAAATTCAAATAGCGGAAGTAGTCATGGTGGTGCGCTTTATGTTAATTGCTTGAATGCAAATCTCAAAATCACTTCTTGCTCATTCAACGAATGTTACTGCACTGGAGATGGTCAAGGTGGTGCGTTATGTTGTGGAAATTTGTTAAATATCAACATTGCAAAATCCAATTTCACAGGCTGCTCGGCCAGACATGGAGGAGCAGTGCACACTTATCATCCACAATCTTATTCCATCTATCATATTTCGGAAAACAAAGTGGAAAGTTGTTCAATAACTGATTGGTGCGGAACTGGCTGGTATTTCTGGCTCGAAAATATGACTTCAACTTGCCAATTTTTGTTTTCTAAATGCAAGTGCATCGCAAATTCTGGCAACGACTCAACCGGCTCTCTCACGTTTCATTGGCCTCCACAAAATAAACCAAGCCAATTTTTGGTTAACGACTGCCAGTTTATAAATAACAATCTGACTGCTTCTTCCACATATGGAGGAGCTGGACTGTGTTGCACAAACACCTTCACTTGGATGAGTGGAGTAAAATTCATCGCATTCTGTTTCTTCGATGGCAACACTGCGACGAATGGCAGGGGGAATGATGTGTTCTTTTACGGAAGCAACATCACTCAATCCCCATTCGAGAATTGTGGCTCAACAACCCCAACAAAAAGAGTGTGGAATAACAATACAGCTGACAATGCAGTGTATAATGGCTGGCTTCCGATCATCAACCAGAACAAAATAGTCTCAAATGGTGGAACTGATGCTGATGCCTGTGGCAAAACACAGCAAAGCCCATGTGCCACGGTGGAGTATGCTCTCGGATGCGTTGCTCCCTTCAGCGATGCCTCTCTCTCTCTTCTCGTCTCCACTTTCACTCCCACAAACACTCTCACATTTCGTGCCCCAAATACAAGAATCACTTGAAAAGATGTATTTTTTCATGTTCTCATCAGAATTTCTTCCATTTTCCATATCATTGAAAATTTCTTAAGCTGTCATCTTCTTTTCACCAGTAGTTTAATTTTTTTCAAAATCCTAAATATCATCTCAGATAAAAGTATTTCTTTGTCATTTTAAATTTGATTTCGCTTCTTCATCAAATGAAAATAAAACTCTCTGCTTTAAAGAATCATCTATTTCTTCTCTTCAAAAAGGATTTCTTCAATAGTATCTGATGATTTTTCAAAAATATCTGTTTCTCTTATAATTCTTATTCCAACATGCTTGTATCCAATTAGCGCTAGAAGCTCATATAATTTCTCTTCACTTAAGCCTTTTCCTCAAAATTGCTTTTCTTCATCGTTTCATTTGCAAAAATTCGCTGTGGTTTTGATGTTGTGAAATCTCTGGAAGATAAACCATATTATAATTTGTTCCAAAATACGTCTTCTACCCTGCTCCTTCTGTTTTCTGTGAATTCTTTCAATCAAAAAACGAAAAGGCCAGAATTGATTCAGTTGTTGATAACGTGCAAACTTTTCTTTGCTTTGTGCAGAATCGCTTCCGTCGTAATATAATTTCTGCTGTCATTCAATGATAGAATGAATATAACTTTTTATGCTTTTAAATAAAAAGGAAAGAAAATATTTGACGCAGAATTCGAGGAGAATTGAATGAAATGAAAAAACTCAACATTATTTTTGACATTCATCAAAGAAGGCGTTGAAGAACATTTGAATGAAAAGACGGCTTTTTTCTCATCAGAATAATGAATGAAACATGAAATGAAGGTGTATTCGGTGAATGGATGCTGAGAGGAAGAATTGTGAATGAAACGTTTTTTGGATCACATGGAGGCTCTGCCTAATTGAATTGCATGAATGAATCAGAAGGTTGATGCTCTGACCCAGCAGGAAGTGATAGGATCAACAAATTTGAAGCAGAAAATATTGAGAGGAAGAAGATGGTGAAAAAGAATGTGAAGAGGAAGGTGAAGAGGAAGGAAAAGAAGAAGAAGGAGACGAAGAAATAGAAGAAGAAGAAGAAGAAGAAGAAGAAGAAGAAGAAGAAGAAGAAGAAGAAGAAGAAGAAGAAGAAGAAGAAGAAGAAGAAGAAGAAGAAGAAGATGATGATGATGATGATGATGATGATGGTGATGATGATGATGATGAATAAGAATAAGAATAAGAAGAAGAAGGTGAAGACGAAGTTGCTATTGGAGTTGAAGGAGTTGAAGAAGAAGAAAAAGAAGAAGAAAAAGAAGACGACGACGACGACGAACGAATCAAATACGTTGATTGAAGGTCGAGATTTGCTGAGGAGAATGATAACAAATAAAAACAGAGATTTTCGATGAAATTTCTGTTTTTTTTTTTCCTCTTTTATTTTTGCGTGCTCTTCTGACAAATAAGATCCTCCACCTTATCTTTCTATGTCCACTCAACCATCTTCCTCCACACCCACAACCCCATCGATGGTGCTATCCTCCCAAACCTCAACAGCCCATCCACATCCCTCTCTGCCTTCAACACCTCTTTCCTCCATCAAACACGTTCTTTATCAAATGCTGCAGAGGTGCATGTGGGAACTGAAACCGACAGAAAGAGACCAGGTAGATTGACTTCGTTTGATGAGAACAGCCATAAATTTGAATGGTGCGAATGGAATGGTTCAAATGGTGGGTCATCGCCAGGAGGTGCACTTTGTGTTACTTGTATTAATGCCAATCTCACAATCACTTCCTGTTCATTTTTCAATTGTTCAACCAATGATCATGGTGGAGCGTTGAATTGTCACAGTTTGTTAAAAATAGATCTCATAAAATCCAATTTCACAAGATGTTCGGCTGCTTATGGAGGAGCTGCTTGCATAGCATATCCACAATCCAATTCTGTTTATTCATTCTCAGAGAACAGTGTGGAAAGTTGTTCAATAACAAGCAGCATTGGAACTGGTTGGTATTTTGCTCTTGGAAATGATTATACAAATTTTCATTTCGTGTTTTCCAAATGCAAGTGCATCGCAAATTCTGGTGGTGATGCTGCAGGTGCTGTAACATTTAACTGGCCTCCTCAGATAAAACCAAGTCAGTTTTCGATCAATGACTGCCAATTTGTAAATAATGAATTGACGTCAACTTCATCTACACGCGGCGGAGCTGCCATCTATTTGGATGCAACCTTCACTTGGATGAATGAAATAAGATTCATAACTTTCTGCTTTTTCAATGGCAACACTGCCAAAAATGGCAGAGGAAACGATGTGTTCTTCAATGGCAGCAGCATCACCCAATCTCCATTCCAGCAATGCGGTTCAACAACCCAAGCAAAAAGAGTGTGGAATGCAGGAACAGCTGACAATGTTGAGTTCAACAGATGGCTCCCTCTCGTCACAACATTCAAAATCGTGTCAAATAATGGGACAAACACCGATCTCTGCGGAATCACACAACTCAGTCCATGCAAAACAATCGAATTCGCTCTTGTTCGCATGACAGATCCCCAAGACGCCTCTCTCACCCTCCTCACCTCAATATTTGCTCCAACTCAAACACTAACCTTCAGCGCGGTTGACACTAAAATCACTGGAAATGGCACAACTGCCACCACCATCGCCTCCAGTGGCATTCCCCAACCACCAATCTCATATTCACAGTCATCACAATCAACATCATCAAATTCATCATATTCATCATTTTCATCTGCATCTTCTTCACCAGATCCATCTGCCTCGTCTGCCCTCTTCCAACAGACCCAGGGCTCCCTCACAGTCTCTGCCCTCGCCATTGCCCACAACTCCTCAAACCAAATCACCCCCATCCTCTTCCACCTCTCCCAAAACTCCCCTTCCCTCAACCTCAACACAACCACCATCACCGGAACAACCTCCATAACAATAAAAACTCCCCTCTTCTTCCTCACTGCTGGCTCCCTCGCCCTCAACCACACAGCAATCACCAGTCTCACCCTCAACAGCCAGAGCATCTTCCACCTCACCTCCCTCACCGCTCCCCTCACCCTCAACTCCTCCAACATCACTCACATCACCTCCACTACCACCTCCACCAGCTGTGTCCTCTCCTCTGCCACCTCCCCTGCCCTCTCCCTCTCCCTCGCCAACTGCACCATCACCAGTATCAACTCAGAACAGTTGAGCCAACAGACTGCCACCAATGGCGGATGCATCTCATTCGCCTCATCTGCCTCTGCCAACTCGTTTTCTGTGAGTGACACAGCCTTCTCCACCTGCTCTGTGAGCGAGGATACAAGTTCTGGAGGAAGAGGCGGCGCTCTCATGATCGAGTACAACGATGATTCAGAAGTGTCATCCACAACCTTTTCCATCACCAATATCATGTTTTCTGCCAACAAGGCCTGTGTCGGAAGAGATGTGTATTTTGTGTGTGAATCATTTGTCGCTTCTGTGAACGAGTCTTCCTTCGCCTTCATGATAAGCATCACTGAAAATGACAACTCGATTGTTGGACATAACAGAACAGAAGCATTCGGTGATTGGAATGTCGATTAATAAATCTTTATCAACTGGCATACAGCTAACAATGAATGCGTGGATGGTCATCTTGGCATCAAAGCAATGAATTGCTGGCTATCAAAGATGTCCTGCAAGAGCACACACAATGCGATGTGTCTTCCGAAGAAGGTGCAGATCATAAGGCGGAAATCATTTCATCAGCTGACTTGTCGGTGAAAATATGTGCAAAAGAAGGCAAAGTCGAAGAAAGTTGGGGAGATGGCACACAAAATTGAAGAAAACATCTCACATGTGCATTTGATAAAATCAACATTGCTTGTCGGGCATTTATTCTCTTCTTTCATAGAATTTTCTGTTAAATATGCCTTTTCAAATAAATATGTTTCCCTCATCGTTTCATCTTCTGCGACTTTTTGAAGGCATGTGGCCTTGCGAAATCTCTCGAAAACCATCCTTGCAACTGTTTGTTCAAAGAAATCTTTTCCAATCTTGTTCCTTCTTCTTCCTGTAATTCTTTCAATCTCAAAATAAATAATGCAGAGGCAACCTTCATGGATTGTGTGCCCGATGATCTGCTATTCTTGATTTGACATTGAACCATTTCCGTTGACATATAATTTATACAGATATTCCGTTATAAAATGAATATTTCTTTCGTCTTTCTGAGTAAGAATGAAAGATGACACTTGGCCCTGAATTTGACAGGAGCTGAATGAAATGGAAATGACAATTTTTTGTTGTTCACTGAAGAAGGCGTTGAAGAAGAAAAGAAGGATCACAAATTTTGAAATGAAGATAGATGCTGTGTGAATGTGCGAACGAATGAGGAAGAATGAAATTGAAGTTGAAGAAGGAGATGAAAGAGAAGCAGCAGAAGAAGCAATATTTGACTGAAGAAGATTTTGTGTGTTTTTGGCTATGCTGTTCATAACAGGTGTGCTTGTCGCTGAATGAGCAAGTGAATTGCGAGAAGGCGAATTTTGTGTTTGTAAACCGAAAAATGAGGAAAATGGTTGATTGAATGAAAGGGGATTATCAGAAGAAGAAGAAGAAGACGAAGACGAAGAAGAAGATGCAGTTGAGAAATGCGAAATCAGTTGAACAACATTTATGATGTTGAGAATAATTTGTATGAAATTGTTGATTGGCCAAAACGGCTCGCTTGCTGTATAAGCTTCAGATTGGTTAGAAAAACTCAATCACAAAATTTGTGAAGAACAGATTGTGGAAGTCAATAAAACTGAATATTTCCAAAGTCATTTTCCCTCTTTTTGCAATTTCCCCTCCATTCCCCTCAAAAATAGAAAATGTTGATTTTTCTCAATTTCCTTTCCTTTCTATTTTTCCTCTTCCATTCAACCCCCAAAATCATCAGAAAATATCAATCCCCTCCTTTTCTTCATATTTCGCAGTCTCTTCCAAAAAATCTTCTCCTCTCATTAAAAAAACACCCCTCTTCCACTTGAACACTTCTCATTTTCCCTCTTCTTTCAAGCTTTTACCCTCTTTTCCTTCTCTTCCAAATTCCATTTCTCCAATTTGTCTCAAATATCTTCCTCACCATCCTCAGCCACTTCTCTACATATTTACTATATTATCTTCTCCAAATCTCCACCCACTCTTCCCCACCCCTCTGTCTCCAAATTTCAATCAATCAAAAACCCCTCTCAAAATATAAACATTCCGTAAAACACTCAACTCCCACCCCCTGCCGCAAAAATTAAACTTCCATCTCTTCTCTGCACCATATCCCTCATGTGCAGGGCGTTGATGAGATAAACCTCAAATATTGATTTGGGAATTTGAGAATATTATTAAAGGAGATGATCATGCCAAAAACAGAAAAAACACCTCTGGACATCCACCACACAACAGATGGGCTGAGAAGACCCTCCAGTGAGATACACGATATATTTTGTGGAGACGCGTTCCGTGCTGCAATTTGACCATTCTGAGACTGAAATAAAGAGATTGATTTATTTTGTGAATGATGATGGCTGTGGAAATGAAGCTGTTTGGCGAAAAACAGTCGAAGTTCAGTTTGGTCTTTATTTATTTTTCTATATAAAAAATTTATTTGTTGAATGTTTTTGTGTTTCTTTCAGGGCAGGAAGCGGAAATGAATGAAAATGAATGAAATGTTTATATCTCGTTGTGCAGGGTGACTATGGAGTTGGGTGAGCGAATTCATATGGAAAGTGCCCAGGGCGAAGGGATTGGGAAGGGAATTGGAGATGATATTTTCAGACGAAAAACGGGATATTTTTCAATGATGAGGATGGAATTTGAGCAGAATGCATAAATCTCACATTTTTCAGCAGAGCAATAAATCGATGCATTTGATGGAGAAATGACTGATGAAAAGGATGATTTGCGAATCAGATGATGAAACACTTGATAAAGGAAGGAATAATGAATTTTTATTGGAGGGAAACAGTTGCCTAGGGGGAAAAGGTTGGAAAATACTTATAGAAATGGTAAGAAGGTTTGTTGTCGTAATATTTTTGAAGTAATTATTAATTTTTTCATTCAGGATGTTGAAACAGCGAGGGATTAGCTGGCTTTGAAGAATAAAAAGAAAAGTTGGGGAAAAAAAATAAAGACGGACAGATGAAATTCAAGATATTTTGAAGAAGCCTGGCGTTAGGCATTGGCAAAGAATTATTTTTGAGGAAAGAAGATTTTTTTGTGAAAAAAGGGAAGTGAAAGAAGAAGGCATGGAATGAAAAAGGGATCGCTCAATATTTCATATTTTTTGTTGGAGAGAGAGAAAGAATCAAATTGAAATTGTTATGAATTCAAAGGATATTATTTGCCAGAAGAAGACAAAATCCTGAAGAAGAGAATTTAAATGAATTTCTACGTTGATATTTATTGGCTCTCATCTTCTCAATTTTCAACAATTAATAATCTCTTTCAATCCATTCATCATCATCATCTTCTTCTTCTTCTTCTTCAGATACATCATCGACATTTCGCACAACTTCTTCTTCTTTATCGTCTTTCACTTCATTTGATTGGATTTCTTCGAATTCTGCGTTTGCATCAGAAATACAGATAAAAATGAAAAGGAAACAAGGAAATGTATTGATGAAGGAAAAAATAACAAATAAAAATAAGAAAAAGAAAGAGAAAGAAATTCTTGATCTCGGATACATGCTTGATGGAAATGAGATTGAGAGGGTTGAAGAGATTTTTGGAAGAAAGGAAGAATAATAGGAAGAAGATGAGAGAAGAAATGGCAACTTACACAAAGAAAAGTGAATGGATAAACAGAGGATAAATTTGAATGAAGAAATAGCAAATAGGGGTAAATGACTAAATGCAGAAGAAATCAAAAGTTTTGAATAAATGAGTCAAAGAAGGAATGAGAGAAGAGGAGAAAATAGAGAAAGCAAAAATACTTGGAAGAGAGAAGAAATATGAAGAGGCATTTTATTGGAAAAGCTAGAATTGGTCATTTTTTCTCAGCGTTATCAGCTTTATTTTTATTCCACACTCTTTTTGTTGGGGTTGTTGATCCACAATTTCTAAATGGGGATTGAGTGATGTTGCTTCCGTAAAAGAACACATCGTTTCCTCTTCCGTTTTTGGCAGTGTTGCCATCGAAGAAACAGAAAGTGATGAATTTATTTCCACTCATCCAGGAATAAGTGACATCCAAATAGATGGCAGCGCCCCCATAAGAAGAAGAAGCAGTCAGATTGTTATTGATGAACTTACAATCATTTATTAAAAATTGGTTTGGTTTGTTAGCTGGTGGATCATTAAATGTGAGAGAGCCGGTTGAATCACCACCAGAATTTGAGATGCACTTGCATTTTGTGAACAGGAATTGAGCATTTGATGGCATATTATATACATGAAAATACCAACCAGTTCCGCACCAGTTTGTTATTGAACAGCTTTCCGCTCGGTTTTCTGAGAATGTCCAAACAGAATTTGATTGTGGATTCCATGAAGTGACCGCTCCTCCATATTTAGCTGAACAACTTGTGAAATTGGACTGCATGATGGTTAACTTCAACGAACGATTGCAAAACAATGCTCCGCCATCCCAATTGCATGAGCAATTGTTGAATGAACACGATATGATTGCAAGATTAGCATTTGCACAATCCACATAAAGTGCTCCTCCTCGATCTGGTCCACCAGTTGTGTTTTCCCATTCACACCATTCGAAGCGATGGCTGTTTAAATCGAATGAAATCAATCTTCCAAGTTTCACTCTTTGAGATTCAGATCCGACATGTACAACAGCAGCATTTTGTGAAGAGCGTGTTTGGTGGAGAAAAGAGGTGTTGAAGGCAGAGAGAGAGGTGGCAGGGCTGTTGAGGTTGGGGAGGATGGCGCCATCAATGGGGTTGTGAATGAGGAGGAAGATGGTTGAGTGGATGGAGAGGGAGGAATTGGAGGATTTTGTTCATAAGAACATACGAAAATGGAAGAAGAAAAAATGATTTCAACGAAACACTCAGTTTTTGTTTGTCTTCATTTATCTTCACATTTCTCAGTCTTCAATCAACTCATCAATTCATTCATTTTCATACTCGTCATCTTCTTGTTTTTTTATACTCTTCCTCTTCGTATTTTTCGAATTATTCTTCACCTTCTTCTTCTTCCTCTTCCTCTTCTTCTTCTTCTTCTTCTTCTTCTTCTTCTTCTTCTTCTTCTTCTTCTTCTTCTTCAAAATGATAATCTTCTTTCAACTCCACCTCATCCATATCAAAATCAACTCCATTTCAATTCTTCTTATCTTCATCTTTTTATGAATTCCAAAATAAGCCAATGAGAACATTCACATTCAGAGAAATGCAATCTGAAAGCTTCTATAACTCCGACAGACACATTCTGCACACAACACTCCTTCTCCTTCTTTTTCATTTTCTTCATTTTCTTCGTCTTTATCATCTGATTTATCACCATCAACCTCAAAACATGCAATACAATCTTCTTCTGCATCATATTCTGACCCTTCCTCCAATTTTTTTCTTCTCCGCCTTCTTCTTCGACTTCGCCTTTATCGTCATTATCATCATCATCTTCTTCTTCTGCATGGTATACTTCCCCTTCCTCCAATTTTTTCTTTATCTTCTTTTTCTTCTGCTGCTGCTTCATCTTCGCATTCATCTTCACTTCCATCTTCTTTTGATGCTTTTTGTATTTTCAGAGCCAACAGACAAACATGATTGTTTTTTGTTTTTGAAGAGAAAGGCAATGAAACCACACAAAGTTTGCAAATGAAGTGAGGATGTCAGTTTTCATTGACGAATAAATGCTAATTGGCCAATATAATTTGTGATTGGGGTTTAACATTCCTTTCGAAGTCAACTTATCAAATGTGACATTAAACCAACTGACAACATCAAACAAGTTATTTTCATCATCTTCTTCAGAAATGTTATTTGACTGATTATTCGTCTTTCAATAATTTCTTCTCATGTTCTTTGTATTCTTCAAATTCTTCAACTTCTTCTACATTTTATTCTTTCCCACAAACTGTGCCATCTTCAACTTCACCATTTTCTTCTTCTTCAGATCCTTCAATGCCGTTTTCACTCATTTAACATTGGATCGGAATATCAGCCTTCTGATGCATTTAAGCTGTACAATCGGAATCGCAGACAATTTGTACATAGCATGTCTTCATTCACATTTCTTCCTCTCAACGTCCATTCACCAAATATGCTTTCATTTCATTTTTCATTCACAATTTTGATGATGAAAAAAAAGATTTCTTCACAAATTCATTCATTTCATTCAAATCAACTTCTTCTTCGATTTCTTCAACGATCAACAAAAATGATACTGTTTTTTTCATTTCATTCAAATTCTCCTCGAATTCTGCGTCGAATGTTTTCTTTCCTTTTTATTGAAAAGCATAAAAAGTTATATTCATTCTGTCATAGAATAGCAGCAGAAATTGTATTACGACGGAGGTGATTCTCCACAAAGCAAAGAAAAGTCTGCGCGTTATCAACAACTGAATCAATTCTGGCTTTTTCATTTGGAAGCTGAAGCATTTGAAGAGAAAAGAAAAAGTATTCAAGCTATTTTTGTTTGGAATGGCTGGGTTCCTAAATAGCCTTCGGCAGATTTCGTAGGCAAGAAGCAATAGCGAATTGCGGAAAGTGAAATGAAGAGGAAAAGGAATTTAGAGGGAAAGGCATATTTGAAGAGAAATTATATGAGACAGTTGAGTGAATCGGACACGAACAAGTCGAAATATGAAAGCTGATGAAAATATTATAATTGAGAAACCTTCGAATATGATTGAAGAAATGCTATTTGAGGGATGAAATAGATGATTCTTTAAAGCAGAGAGTTTTATTTTCATTTGATGGAGAAGAAAAATAAAATGGAAAATGTCGAAGAAATGATATAATATGTGCAGATTTTGGGCTCCATGAAAGACAAGTGATTATATGTACTCCAGTTGAAAAGAAGATGACAGCTTAAGAAATTTTCAATGATATGGAAAATGAAAAAATTTATATGAGAACCTGAAAAAATACATCTTTTCCATTAATTTTTGTATTTGGGGCACGAAATGTGAGAGTGTTTGTGGGAGTGAAAGTGGAGACGAGAAGAGAGAGAGAGGCATCGCTGAAGGGAGCAACGCATCCGAGAGCATACTCCACCGTGGCACATGGGCTTTGCTGTGTTTTGCCACAGGCATCAGCATCAGTTCCACCATTTGAGACTATTTTGTTCTGGTTGATGATCGGAAGCCAGCCATTATACACTGCATTGTCAGCTGTATTGTTATTCCACACTCTTTTTGTTGGGGTTGTTGAGCCACAATTCTCGAATGGGGATTGAGTGATGTTGCTTCCGTAAAAGAACACATCATTCCCCCTGCCATTCGTCGCAGTATTTCCATCGAAGAAACAGAATGTGATGAATTTCATTCCATTCATCCAAGAGTAAGTTCCATCAAAGTATATTCCGGCTCCGCCCCATTTGGAAGAAGAAGTTAATTTGTTATTGATGAACTGACACTCAACGATTGAAAACAGGTTGGGCTTGTTATTCGGAGGCCAATGAAACGTGAGAGAGCCAGTTGAATCGTTGCCAGAATTTGCGATGCACTTGCAGTTTGTGAACAAGAATTGAGCATTTGATGGCATATCATTGAGCCAGAAATACCAGCCAGTTCCACACCAATATGTTATTGAACAACTTTCCACTATATTTTCTGAAAATGTCCAAACAGTATTTGTTAGCGGAAACATGATGCAATTCGCTCCTCCATGAGTAGCCGAGCAATATGTGAAATTGGATTTTGACATTCTGATTAGTAATAAATATTGGCAGAGTAACGCTCCTCCATGACCTTCACCTGAGCAAGAACATTGGTTGAAAGAACACGAAGTGATTGAGAGATTTGCATTTGTACAAGTAACTGAAAGCGCTCCTCCGTTATTTGACCCACCATTTGAATCATTCCATTCACACCATTCGAAGCAATGACTGTTCACATCAAAGGAATCCAATCTTCCAGGTTTCGCTCTTTGAGATTCAGTTCCAATATGAACTTCAGCAACATTTGATAAAGATCGAGTTTGGTGGAGGAAAGAGGTGTTGAAGGCAGAGAGAGAAGTGGAAGGACTGTTGATGTTGGGGAGGATGGCTCCATCGATGGAGTTATGAGAGCATTGGAAGAGAGAGAGAAAAAACGTTGCAAAAAGGATGGAGAAAAGGATATAGAAAAAGAAGAAAAGGAATGCAGGTTAATATCTGCTGCGCTTCGTGAAGTGCACTTTTGCAGCTATTTGTATATTAGACAATGAAATTTTTCAGAGCTTTTCAATTTCCATTTGTGGAGTTATTTAACCAAATAATTATCGCACCATCTGTGTCTTCTTCAAAATAAACACAAAAATATTTGCGAAACAATCGTTCAACTCACAAATTCAGTTTTTGATTTTTATCTTTTAAGCTCAATTTGATGATGTTTTGTTGCAATTCCAATGAAATTCAAAAAGATTAGAACCGTTAAAAATTAATATTTTTTTAATCATTAAAAAATCCAATGTCAAAAGCTTCAATGATGGATATTTTTCAGAGAATTATTTTCATCATATGTTTTTCAGGACAAATTTCAGTCTGAATTTGAAAAAAGCCCACCATTTTTGAATAAAATGAGTTTATTTGAATTCAAGAGTTTTATCAAAAATAATCATCATCTCAAACTGCTTCTCAGCTTTCAAATCAGTCATTTGTGTTCTTTGCAACAAAAAAAGAAAAGTCTGTTGGAAATTTTAAACTGAAAATTACACAAACACTCGTTTTGTTTCAGAAAATGGAGAATATTTCAAAATCATATTTTTTATCCTTCTTGTGTTCCCATGTCAAAAACATTCAATGAAAGAAAATCTTCATTTCAAGAATGAAGCTGTATTTCGCAAGTATCTTGACAACAAAAATCGTCATTTTGTTTCAAATATGATGTTAATTTTTATGAACGAAACATATTTATGCTTATTATTATTGTTTCTATCCAAAAAAATCTGAAACTTTCTATTGAAGAATCCACAACTATAAGATTGAAAATCCTCATCGAAGAAAGTGACAAATAAAGATTTTGAAGTTTCTTTGAAGAGATTTCTAACATATGAAAGTCAATTGATTGTTCATATGTTTCCTATTTATTAATTTAATAACTGGTCCTCTCTCTTTTTCCCTGTTTTTCAATTGTCTCATTTCTTTCACCAATCAATATTCAATTTTCAAAAATAGAAGAATTTCTTTATTGAAAATTCGAAACATTTCATGATGATGGAATTCAGCAAATTTCAAGTTGTAATTGAACCTACTGCTTATCCTTCCAAATAAAATAATGTTTTTTTTGATCGAATTCAAAATAAATCAATTTTTTGAAGGTTTCTCAAATTTCATGAATCTTCACACTGATATCAAATATAAAAATCATGCAGCATTCTTTTGAAAAACATTATAGAAAACGCTTTATATTCAATTTCATGAACAGAATAAAAAATGGAAAAAAGTTCACAATTTTTACAGATTAAATATTTTTGTTGTTTCTTTTGTGAAAATCAGAAAACCATCATTTATTGTTAAAATTAGTTTCACTATTTTCTTTGAATAAAAAAACGTTTTTCGAAAGTTTTATCAATTGGATTGATTAATCTGATATCATTATACAGATATCGCATAAAATACCGGACATCGCACAAAATACCGGACAAGATCGATTTCACAACAACCGCAAAAGGAAAAATTCTGACAATTTTCCTAAAGATATACCTCATCAATACAAACTCACGTGACGTATAAGACTTTCATTACTTCCTCGTTTATGCTCGGAAAAAAAGCTTTTTTTAAAACTCGGAGAAATAGGATTTTGAATTTCTACGAGTTTTAAAAAAAGCTTTTTTTCCGAGCATAAACGAGGAAGTAATGAAAGTCTTATACGTCACGTGAGTTTGTATTGATGAGGTATATCTTTAGGAAAATTGTCAGAATTTTTCCTTTTGCGGTTGTTGTGAAATCGATCTTGTCCGGTATTTTGTGCGATGTCCGGTATTTTGTGCGATATCTGTATCAAAATTTTCTAGAAAAAATTTTTGATTTGACATAAGGGGTAAAATACGGACTTTCAAGCTTTTTTTGCAGAAAGCAAGAAAAAATTGCTTCACTCATAACTTTGTTTCTCTTTCTCAGATTTCGAAACAAATTTGATTTGCATATCCGTAAGAAGGCAAAGTTGAAATCAAAACGAAAAGTTTTTCAACTTTTCACAAATGTCAAAAAATGGACTCATTTTTATTGTGTTTTTTGATCAAAAAAGTCAATGAAAAGTGCAAAATTTTTTTATGAAAATGCCTGAAGTGAAACGCTTTGCCCCATACGCAAAGAGTATGTGAAGAAAATTACACAAGTTTTTCATTCCACAAATCAAAAGATATCTTTTTTTTGTAAATGATCTTTTTCGAATTTATTTATTTATTTTTTTTTTTTTCGTGGAAACTTTGCAAAAAAGAAAAAAAAATACTGAAATTTGGATTGTTTTGAAGAAAGTCATCAAACATTTTTTATTTTGGTGATGAGATAAATAGACTGTTTTTGGTATTCAAATGGAGCATGCAAAAAACATTAGCATAATCAAAATCTTATTAACTTTTTTTTTAATATTTTTTTTTATTCAAATTCTCATATGAAAAAGAATATTTCATTTTGAATTCACTCCCTACCAACATTTGAATAATAATTTGCATTTCAGTGGAATCAACAAAAAAATATTTTTCTTTCTATCAAAAATTTTTTTAAAAGATCAGAAATTTATCCGCACCCAAAAAATTAATCGGGACCTGAAATTTTTGGCTCTCCAGAGCACTTTTATTAAAAGCAAAGAATAGAAAAATTTTTAATATATAATAACAAGCTATTCCTGAAAATATTTTTTTATTTTTTTGATATTTTGTGAAAAGATCTGGAGTTTTTTGTTTTATTTTTTTAGATCAAAGAATTACTCATATTTTAACGAGTTTTTTGTTTTGAGTGTTCTGAGTATTGTTATTGTTAATAAATTTAACTTCTTTATAATTTTGGTTATATTTCGTTGTTTAACACTTCGTTTTTTTATTATTTTTTGCGTTTCACTTAATTTCGATAAAAATATTCTAAAAGAAAATTTTCGTTGTCTTGTTTTTATAAGTTGAATAATAGTTATAAAACTGATTGAAATGTGTATCATCAAAATTTTGAAATGAAAGAATGCGATTTGAAGAAAATGAAACAAAAATACACAATTGCAAGAATTTTGTGTAATAATCACGATTATTAGGAATTCAAGTTTTTCCTCATATTTGATTCATTTGTGAATTGATAATTTTCATGTTTCTGCTATTTAATTAACGAAAGATCTAATATCTTCAAATGTTATCTTCAATTTATCGTAATTTAGTGAAATGAAAAAAGTATTAAAAAAATGAAGAGTTAAACAATGAAAAATAACCAAAATTATAAGGAAGTTATGTTCAATAACAATAGCAACACTTAAAAATCTCAGAACAAAAAACTCATTGAAATATGTGCAAATCTTTGATCAAAAAATTATAACGAAAAAATTCCAGATCTTTTCACTAAATTTCAAAAAAAAATATTTTCAGGAATAGCATGCATTAACATTTTGAAGGTTTCCTGTCATTTCAATTTTAACAGAAATGCTCCTATGAGCTGGAATATTTAGGTCCCGATCAATTATTTGGGTGAATGAAAATTTCTGTCTTTTTCGGGTTATTCTTTTGCTCTGACCTTTTTTAACCCACACTTTATTTTGTGGAGCTGGCTACGGCTTAATACAAGCTTGTAGCCAACAAAAAATAACTAGAAATGTTTATTTTTCTATATTTAACTTTTACAGAAAATTTTTTTTCTCACAATTTTTTTTTACTAAGAGATCTCGGTATTTTTTAATTTTATTTTTTGATCATTAAATTGATGGTCTTTCCATGAATATAACATTTTGGAAGTTTTATGCAACATCATCATAATACAGAATATTCTTTTTTTTGTGTTTTATTTTATTTTAATTTTTAAATTTTTTTATTTTTATTTTTATTTTTATTTTTATTTTTATTTTTATTTTTATTTTTATTTTTATTTTTATTTTTATTTTTATTTTTATTTTTATTTTTATTTTTTATTTTTATTTTTATTTTTATTTTTGGCTTTTCACATTTCACAAGTTTCTTTTTCACTTGTTTTCTCATTTCATCGACTTTTCGAAAAAATGAAATTTCATGAAGAATGATGAATTTTAATAAAAATTATAAAGCAGTATCTCATTTTTAACTCAACATATAATTGGACGCTCACATAATTTTTTGTTGAATAAATATGATTGGTTTAAAAATCAAAACTACCGAAATTGATGTTGCAAATTCAACTATTTAAAATCTAATTTTCTAAACTTTTTGGAACATCTGTGTTATTTCCATTTAAACATATATAAAGGATAATCAATATTATTTTTTCAAAAATTCATCATTCTTCATGAAATTTCATTTTTTCGAAAAGTCGATGAAATGAGAAAACAAGTGAAAAAGAAACTTGTGAAATGTGAAAAGCCAAAAATAAAAATAAAAATAAAAATAAAAAATAAAAATAAAAATAAAAAATAAAAATAAAAATAAAAATAAAAATAAAAATAAAAATAAAAATAAAAATAAAAAAATTTAAAAATTAAAATAAAATAAAACACAAAAAAAAGAATATTCTGTATTATGATGATGTTGCATAAAACTTCCAAAATGTTATATTCATGGAAAGACCATCAATTTAATGATCAAAAAATAAAATTAAAAAATACCGAGATCTCTTAGTAAAAAAAAATTGTGAGAAAAAAAATTTTCTGTAAAAGTTAAATATAGAAAAATAAACATTTCTAGTTATTTTTCGTTAGCTATGAACTTGTATTAAGCCGTAGCCAGCTCCACAAAATAAAGTGTGGGTTAAAAAAGGTCAGAGCAAAAGAATATCCTTGCAATATTGCTAATTATTGGTTTTTTTGTTATGAAACAGAATTTTGAACCTTAGGCAGATAATGGCTTTGCTTCAAATTGAATATTTTCCATGTTCATAAAATAAGAAAAGCGTGTAGGAAAACCTTTGAGGCTTGTTAACTATTACAGAAAAATTGCGATGACTGAAAGAATTGACAAAAAATTCTTCTTTCCATTGAAATTTTTCTTTCTTTCTTTCACAAAAACAAAAAGAAATTAAAAATATCTTCAATATTTTAATAAACGAAATAATATATGACAGTATTTTTGAGTTAAAAGAATTCGAACTTTTTCTCCTGTTTTTATTTTTTCATGATGAAAAAGTCAAAAACGTATGTTCGATACTTCAAAAATTTATGTGAAGTGCCAAATTTCACTTCAACTCTATGAAGTATTTGTGCACTTTTAAGAAATAGAACAAAAAAATTAATCTAGTTGGTGAAATAAATATGAGTGGTTATTTTTGAAATCATAAAGTTTTTTCGGGGAATTGCTTTTTCAAAGATTGTTTGTTATTGGCAAGAGGTTTTGTATTCAAACGCTTTAATTATCACAATAGTTTCAAAAACAAATGCATGATCTGAAATAAAAATAAAGAGGTCTTGAATATGCCTGTTCACTTTTCAGTGTTGATTTGATGATGTTCAAATAAAATTTTCGAACCGAAAATTATGAAAGAATGAATAAGATTTCAAAAATAATCTCCCAGATAAGTCATCATTTAATGCAAATATATCAAAAGGAAAAAGAAAAAAAATGAAAAAAAAAAAAAAAAATAACACTTCATTTTATAATGTCTCTTCATATTTATATAAAAAACTCTTTTTATTATATTTGAAACGAGGTTTTTTGCTTCGAAAGTTTTGTTCCACTCAACAATTTAAAAATCAAAAATTCATAAAACATATTGCAATTGTTGTTTGCAGCATAAAAACGAAAGATTCATTTTTATTTAAAAAAAGAAAAAGTTTGGATCATTTTTTATTTTATAAAAAATAAAGCAAAAGGAATGTCAATTAACAAAAATCAAAAGTTAATTTGTATGGGTTAGATCAAAGAAACTTTTTTTGATTTCATTTCAATGGGAGGAGAACCAAAACAACGAGTTGGTGATGGACCTTGTGCAATATGTGATGTTTATAAGATAGATTGATATTATTTCCCAAGTTTATTTTAACTTTATAAAATACAAAATTGGTATTTTTAGTTACGTCAACTTCAAGTAATTTTGGATGAAATAAAAACCATTCCTTCGCAAAGGTGTAATTCTATTCAACAATTATTAGCATTTTATGCAGCAAGTGTGCATGATTAATGTATTTTTGGTAAAAATAATTTTTTTAAAGATCCTTCGAATGCCTCGGAGATGAACAAATTAGCCTTTATATCGACAATTGTAAGTACATTAACCGAGGAATCTAGCTCGCTTTATAAAGAGTTAGCAGAAGCGCTCATTTCAATTTTGTCTCTTCATGAATTAAACGAGAAAGGCGACTCAATGGGAACTGGAATTGTTCTTGTGAATAGCCTGTTAGCGTTGACTCAATGTTCTCATGAAAATGTATCTTCTTGTGGAATGATGGCTCTTTCTAATCTCATTTCAACCAATCCAACATACAATCTTATTATTTCACAATCAAGCTTTTTCTATTTATTACCTGATATTTTGCAGGAGAAGCAATCTTCATCGATTAAATCGAATTCATCTTTTAATTTGTCTTTGACTGCTTCGACTGCAGCAACCCCTCAATCTTCAGCCTCTCCTTCACTTTCAGATTCAGCACAAAGTTTTCAAAAATCATCTTCTTTTCCACTTTCAAACAAAGCAAGGCTTATGGGATTAGCGTCTGCATTGCTAAAGAGAGGAGTTGTTATTCCTCGTTGCGTAGAGCTGCTTAGGGCCGCGACTGAGCTTATGGATTCTGAAGACGACGAGTTGGCCGGAAAGGCTGCGGAGCTGGTTGTTTTGCTCAAAAGGAGAGTTGTCATCGGCCCATCTGGAAGTGAGATGATGATGACACAGGCCAAGCTGGGTGCGACCTCAGTGCGTCCTGAAGGCTCATCACTGGAAGCAAGTGCCTCCTCAGCCACGCCTGCGCTGCCGACGCTTGCATCCATTGAAAAGGAGCTTCGGATAAAAGATGAGGAGATCAATCGCATGAGGAGGGAAAACGAGCGACTTATGGGCGAACTGAAGAAGAAGATGAAAGAGGAAGAAATGCCGGCGCAATCGTCCTCGACGCCTTCCCAGTCGAGTTCGGGCTGTTCGAGCTGCCCGAGCCCTCCGCCTCTGAATCCGTTCGGAGTGAATGAGCTGCCAGAGGCAGTACTCAACCCAATGTGGGGAATCCCTCCGCATTCGTCAGCCGAGGCGAGGGGAGACATTGTGACGCTGACGAACGCCAACACGGCGGTGTTTACGGTGGGGCCGGAGATCAGAAGAGGAATATGGCGTCTGGAGATGGAGATGACATCGCAGCACAAGGACGGGGGATACAGATGTGTGTATATGCAAGTGGGGATTATGAGTGAGTGGGAAATGATGTTGAAAAGGAAAGAAATAAAAAATGAATTTGAAAGTTATTTCTTCTTCTTCTTCTTCTTCTTTTTTTTTTTTTTGATAAATAAGAGAAAGAGATGCTTGTTTGATTGGATATTTTTTTAAATCTATTTTTTTAATCTTTTATTTCTGGATATTTTTTGAGAAATTTAGTGATATTCATTTTTTTCTTATCATTTTTTTAAACTTCATTTTTCATTTATATTCTTTTCATTTAACAGTTATTGGAATAACACCTTCGAATCACATTACTCCTGTTGGAAAGTTCTTGACTGATGATATCTGTTTGCGTTTCTATTGATATTTAGTGTAATTCGATAATAACATTTATTTTTATTGATAATTCCATGACTGCTGTAAATCATATGGAAAATACTCTTTTTTCAAAAGACACTGCATGTTTCAGTGTATTTGCGTATGTCAATATGTCTTCATTTTTTCAACTGAGTTTTCTTTATTTCTTCATATTTCATCCACGTTTCTTTTATTCTTTTTATGTTATTTGGGCTTTGAACATAAAAAATGAAAATATGAATTTTTCATTTATGAACCTTTGAATTATTATTATTATTGTAATATTCAATTTTTATATTCAATTTTTAATAATTTTTTATTTATTTTCATTGAAAATTCATTCAAAACTTCATTTTCTCGACCTTCTTCTTCTTCTTCCTCCTCCTCCTCTCCACAACACTTCCATTCCAGAGGGAAAGTGTGGTGCAACGGAAACCGGACAACAGGCAACCACCCTGCCGAGAACGGGAGGGCGCTGGCCGTCGAGCTGGACATGGACTCTCCTTCGCGCTCGTGCCATCTGTTTGTGAACGGGCGCCAGCAGCCCATTTTCATTGGCGACCTGCCAGCCTCTGTGAAATTTATCGTATGAGGAAATTTTTCACTTTTCTTTCTTTTATTTTATTATTTATAATCGTTATTATAATTTATCTGCCATTTGTTAATTTTTTTTTTGATTGAAAAGGTTTCTTTGTCGTGTGTCGGTTCAAACTGCCGGTTCATGTCTCTGAAGCGCTTGCCCGTAAGGCACATAGCAGATCTTCCGAAAGCAAAAGTGTTCAAGTACAAATTGATGTAGACATTCACAATGATGCTGTATTTGCTAGAACGCTCAGTAATTGTATGAACTGTTGCTTTTTTTTAACAATTGTTTTGTTGTTTAACAACCCTGTTTTCTCTTTCTTTTTTGAATTAATTGCATTTCTTCAATTTTATATAAATTTAGTGAGATCAAGTTAATTTTGAAGTCTTTGTGATAGTATCATTCATATTGATAAACTCAAATGTTTGATGGTGCTCTTTTTGATTTCAAAGAAGGCGTTATGATATTTATCTTGAAACGTACATATAAACTAATTCAAAAATTTGAAGCATTTGATTAAATGAAACACTTCGATTTTTGATAATATTTATTGTTTTTTTTTTTAATTTTTGAACCTTTTTTTATTTTTATGAAGTGTAATTCGAATGGTTTTATTTTTCAGAATTGTGATTGAAAACGTGGAGAATAAAACATGAATGACTTCAAACTATTTAATTTTGAAATGGGTTTTTAAACATTAAAATAAAGGAGAATTTTGTTAAAAGTTGTTCATTGAAATTTCTTATATTCTTATTTATCATTTTTTCAATCAGATTTGTAATTTTCCAAACTTCAATAAAATACTGAAAATGAAGTGAAAAATTCGAAAAAATAAAGTTTAGAAAAGAATTTACGTGATAACTTTACCCCCCTAAATCATCAAATGATGATCCACAGCAGGATTAGTTTAACCAAGCTCAGAGCTTGAAGTTTCTTTATTTATTAAAAATTTTCAACCCTCTTCATAAATCATAAAAGTTTTCAATGTGTTTTTTTCCCTTTTCTTCTCAAATCCAAGTTCCAACTCAAATTCCATCTTCCTTCTATCACTCTTCCTTTCAACTGAAATCTCTTCCATCTTCTCAATTCCATTTTCTTTTCAATTCTCCCCTCAAAGAATGCTCTTTATTCTCATTCACTTTCTTTTTCTTTTTCAAATTTTGATTTGTTATTATTTCCTTCATCAATTTATTTCCTTGTTTCTTTTTCATTTTAATCTTTATCTCTCTTGTGCATATTTTCAAATGTGAAGAAATTCAATCAGATGAAGCGAATGAAGATAATGAAGAAGACGAAAATGAAGAGGAAGAAGAAGCTAAGTGATATGATGCATAAGAAGATGACGAAGAAGATAAATGGATAGAATGAGTTGATTGAAAATTGAGAATTGTGAAGATAAATGAAAACAAACAAAAATGAAGATGTTCGCAAAAGTTGTTCTTATCTTGTTTTCCATCTTTTAATAAACTTTCTTTTTGTAAATAAAATCCTCCAACTCATCCTTCTCCATCCACTCAATCATCTTCCTCCACGCTCACAACCCCATCGATAGCGCCATCCTCCCCAACCTCAACAGTCCTTCCACTTCTCTCTCTGCCTTCAACACCTCTTTTCTCCACCAAATACGATCTTCGACAAATGCTGCTGTTGAGTATATTGGAACTGAATCTCAAAGAGTGAAACCTGGAAGACTGGATTCCTTTGATGTTAACAGCCACAAATTTGAATGGTGCGAATGGAATAATTCAAACAGTGGAAGCAGTCGTGGTGGTGCACTTTATGTTGTTTGCACAAATGCAAATCTCGCAATTACATCTTGTTCATTTTTCAATTGTTCAAGTGGTGATCATGGTGGAGCGTTATTCGTTCAAACTTTGTCAAATGTTAATATCACAACATCTAATTTTTCAAATTGTTCGGCGTTGCACGCAGGAGCTGCTTATGTAGGCTGGCCTCAATCAAATTCTGATTGGTCATTCTCGAAAAACAGAGTTGAGAATTGTTCAATAACTGGCTGTTGCGGAACTGGTTGGTATTTTGCACTCGAAGGAACTCCAACAAGTGCTCAATTCCTGTTCACAAAATGTAAGTGCATTTCAAATACTGGCGGAGACTCCACTGGTTCTCTAACATTTAATTATCCTCCAGAAAACAAGCCAAATCAATTTTCAGTCAATGATTGTCAGTTTAGAAACAACGAATTGACTGCTTCTGCAAATTATGGAGGAGCTGGGTTGTGTTGCACAAACACCTTCACTTGGATGAGTGGAATGAAATTCATCACATTCTGTTTCTTCGATGGAAACACAGCAACTAATGGCAGAGGAAACGATGTGTTCTTCAATGGCAGCAGCATCACTCAATCTCCGTTTGAAAATTGCGGTTCAACAACTCCAACACTATGAGTGTGGAATAAAAATACAGCTGATAACTCTGAATAAAACATCTGGCTTCCTCATCTTTTCTCTCATAATTCTTCCAATTAAATGCTTTTCCCGCTTTCTTCATTTTTCCAAGCATTTTTGCTTTCTTTATTTTCTTCCTTCATCATGCTTCAAATTTTCTATCTTTTTTTTCAAAACTTTTGATTTCTCCTGCATTTCGTCTTTTGTCTCTGCTTGTTGTTTCGCTTCTCGAACACTTTCCTCTGTTTATTCAATTATTCTTCTTCTCAAATCCAACTTCCAACTCAAACTTTGAATTCAATCTTCTTCTTCCTTTCATTCAAAAAAACCTCTTCCATTTTCTCAATTTCATTTCCATTTAGCATGCACCCTAAATCAAGAATTTCTTTTCCTATCCTCTTCCAATTTTCATTTGAAATCTTTTCCTTCATCAATGTATTTGCTTGTTTCCATTTCTTTTTTCTCTTTATTTCTAATGCTGACACAATTGATGGAGAATTCAAAATGGATGAAGTGGATTTTGAGGAAACTGTTGTGCGACATGTTGGAGTTTTGCAAGAACACGACGAAGACGACGAAGACGAAGACGACGAAGACGAAGACGAGGATGATGAATGAATAGTACAAGCTGATTGATGATCGATATTTGCGGAAATGAATGATAGCAAATTGAACAAAGAGTTTCGCTGAAATCATTTTTTCTTCTTCCATTTTTGTTTGTTTTTCTTACTAACAAAATCCTCCAATTCAACCATCTTCAAACACATCCACAACCCCATTGATGGTGCCATCCTCCCTAACCTAAACAGCCCATCCACTTCCCTCTCTGCCTTCAATGCTTCTTTCCTCCACCAAACTCGATCTTTATCAAATGATCTTGTAAGATATAACGGTTCTGAATCTCAAAGAAAGGAATTAAGTCGATTGTCCTTTACTGATTTGAACAGCTATCTCTTTGAATGGTGTGAATGGAATGATTCAAAAAGTGAATCAAGTCGTGGAGGTGCACTTTGTATCGATTGTGCAAATGCAAATCTCACAGTCACTTCTTGTTCGTTCAACAATTGTTCGGCAAAAGGACACAATGGTGGAGCATTAGATTGCTTTTATCTGTTAAACGTTAACATCACAACATCTAATATCACAGATTGTTCCGCTTTACATGGAGGAGCTGTTGAAATAGCATATCCACAATCCACTTCCGATTGGTCCTTCTCAGAAAACAGAGTGGAAAATTGTTCAATAACTGATTGGTGTGGAACGGGTTGGTATTTCTGGCTCAATAATATGACTTCAACTTGCCAATTTCTGTTTTCTGAATGCAAATGTATTGCAAATTCTGGTGGTGATTCTGCTGGTTCTCTCACATTCAATTCTCCTCCAACCAATAAGCCAAATCAATTTTTAGTTAATGATTGTCAGTTCTTAAATAATAAATTGACATCAAATTCAACTTCATGGGGAGGTGCTGCGCTGTGTTGCACAGCAACTTATTCCTGGATGAGCGGAAATAAATTCATCACATTCTGCTTTTTCAATGGCAACACAGCAACAAATGGCAGAGGGAATGATGTATTCTTTAATGGTAATTCCATAGCTCAATCTCCGTTTGAGAATTGTGGATCAACAACCCCATCAAAAAGAGTGTGGAATGCAGGAACTGCAGATAGCGGTGTGTATAATGGCTGGCTTCCTTTTATCACTCAGAATAAAATCGTTGCCAACAATGGAACTGATGCTGATGCCTGTGGCAGACCCCAACAGACCCCATGTGCCACCATCGAGTATGCCCTCACCGGCTTCATTCCCCTCCTCCAAGACGCCTCTCTCACCCTCCTTTCCTCAACATTTGTTCCTCTTCAAACACTCACCTTCGGAGCAGTCGACACAAAAATCACTGGAAATGATAAACTTTATCTGATTCTCATATTAATTCTTTCGTTTTCTCATTTTTGACCATTTTCCATTTCACAGAAATATCCTATACCTATCATCTTCTTTTCATCAGAAGTTTATTTTTTTCAATCTATCTTTAATCTCCGCTCATATAAAACCATTTCTTCAAAATTTCTTCCTCTATTTTCTCCTTTTCATCAAATATGAATTGAGCTCAAGAAAAAAGATTCATCGCTTTCATCTCTTCAAATAGGATTTCTTCAGGCATATCAACATGCTCTTCTAAATTTTCCTTTTCTTTTCATTTTCAACAATTTGCTCCAGTTTCGTATCTGTGTAATCTGCAGAAGGCTATTTAGGAACACATCCATTTCATAAATGAATTGCTTCAATGCCCATTCCTTTTCACTTCAGATGCTTGATCTTCAAAATCAAAAAAGTCAGATTCAATCTCCGTTTTCTGTTGAATGCCTGATGATCAGCTTCTCTTGGTTAAACATTGAACAATTTCCTTTGTAAAATAACATTAGCTGTTATTCTGTGAAAGAATGAAAGATGAGGCTTGGCCCTGAATTTGACGGGAGTTGAATGAAATGAAAAAAACAGTATCATTTTTGTTGATCATCAAAGAAATCGAAGAAGAATGCAACGGAAATGAAATGAGCTGAATTTGAGCAGATAGTTTATTTTCTTCGTCGGAATCGTGATTGAAAAATGAAAAGAAAGCTCTTTTATCGATTGACTGCAGAGACGAAGGAAAGGAAATGAAACAATTTTCGGCTTAATTTGGTAGCTCTGCAGAATTGAATAGCATAAATGCATTTGAAGATCGATGCTCTGACCCAGAAGGGAGTGAGAAAAAATATTAATGAAGAAGACTAAAAATGTGAAGAAAAAGAAGAAGAAGAAAAGAAGAAGAAAAGAAGAAGAAGGAGGAGGAGGAGAAGACGACGAAGACGACGAAGACGAAGACGAGGATGATGAACGAATAGAACAAGTTGATTGATGGTCGAGATTTGCGGAAATGAACGATAACAAATTGAACAGAGAGTTTCGCTGAAATCGTTATTTCTTGTTTTTCAACTTTGTTTCCGTGCTCTTCTGACAAGAAGAATCCTCCAATCCCTCCTTCTCCATCTACTCAACCATCTTTGTCTTCACCCACAACCCTATCGATGGCGCCATCCTCCCCAACCTCAACAGCCCATCAACTTCCCTCTCTGCCTTCAATGCCTCTTTCCTCCACCAAACACGCTCTTCACCAAATGCTGCTGTTGTATATGTAGGAAATGAAACTCACAGAAAATCACCTGGAAGACTGACTTCATTTGATGAGAACAGCCATCGCTTTGAATGGTGCGAGTGGAATGATTCTAATAGCGGAAGTGCCTGGGGAGGTGCGCTGATAGTTAACTGCACAAACGCAAATCTCACAATAGAATCTTGTTCTTTTCGCAATTGTTCAACTACTGGGGAAGCAGGAGCATTATACTGTGGGCAACTATTGAAATTAAACATTGAAAAATCCAACTTCACCAGCTGTTCAGCTGCTCATGGTGGAGCAGTCACTTCTTGGGCTCCTCAATCAAATTCTGATTGGTCATTCTCGGAAAACAGAGTGGAAAATTGTTCAATAACTGATTGGTGTGGAACTGGCTGGTATTTTAATATGTATTATTTCCCAGAAAACGGTCAATTCTTGTTTTCCAAATGCAAGTGCATTTCAAACTCTGGTGGAGATGCAGCTGGTTCTCTCACATTTTATCATCCTCCAAGCAACAAACCAAGTCAGTATTCAATCAATGATTGCCACTTCATAAACAACAATCTGACTGCCTCTTCCACATATGGAGGTGCCGCAATGTGTTTTTATCCTCCTTTTTCCTGGATGAGTGGAGTAAAATTCATCACATTCTGTTTCTTCGATGGCAACGCAGCCACAAATGGCAGGGGAAACGATGTGTTCTTCAGTGGTAATGCCATCACCCAATCTCCGTTTGAGAATTGTGATTCAACAACCCCAACAAAAAGAGTGTGGAAAGCTGGTACTGCTGATAACGTTGAGAAAAATGACAGGTTTTGGCTTTTCTTTTCATATTCTTCCAATGGAATTCCTTTCTCACTATCTTCTCTTTTCCATCCATTTTTGCCTTTTCTATTTTCTTCTCTTAACATGTTTTTGATTTCTTCTACGTCTCATCATCTTGCTTGATGTTGTTCCACTTTTCAAATTTATCCTCTATTTATCCAAATACTTTTCTTTGTTTTGACAGTTCTTTCTTCTCCTTTCAAATTCAACTCCCAACTCAAATTTCAAATCAAAAATATCTTCTTCCTTTCATTCAAAAGCCCTCTTTCTCTTTCTCCTCTTCTTTCTCTTTCTTTTTCTCATTTTAATTTGAGAGTATTTCCTTCAGCTGCAAATTTTCTTCTTTTTCTTCATTTCATTCATGATCTCTGATGATGAAACAGATCATGAAGAAAATCAATCAGATGATGTGAATGATGATAATGAAGAAGAAGCTGTGTGAAATGTTGTTGATATATTTGAAGAAGAAGAAGAAGAAGAAGATGGTAATGATGATGAATGGATTGAATGAGACGATTAATTGTTGAAAATTGAGAAGATGGGAGTCAATAAATATCAACGTAGAAATTCATTGAAATTCTCTTCTTCTGTTTCTTTTTCTTCTGCAGAGGAGAAACATCTGAATCCTTTTCACTTTCAGCTCAATCTCTTTCTCTCTCTCCAACAATAAATACTAAGCACGCGTCAATCTCTTTTTCATTCCATTTCTTTCAATTTTTCGTTTCCCTTTTTTCACTCAAAACATCTTCCCTCAAAAATAATTCTTTGCCAAAGGTTAATGCCAGGCATCTTCGAAATATCTTGAATTTCATATGTCTGTCTGTATTTTTCCTTCCCTGCTTTTCTCTTTCTTCTTCAAAGCCACCTAATCCCTCATTCTTTCAGCATTCTTAAAAACAAAATAACAATCACTTCAAAAAATATATCAGCAAACCTTCAGAACCAATGCTCAAGTCAATAACTATATTTTATCCCGTTGGCACCTGTTTTCTTTATCAATTTCATTATTCCTTTCGTTTTCGAATGTTTCATCATCTGATTCGCAAACCATCCTTTCCATAAGTCATTTATCCATCAAATGCATCGATTTCTGGTCCTTCTGAAAAATGTGAGATTTATGCATTTTGCTCAAATTCCATTCTCATCATTGAAAATAATCCTATTTCTCATCTGAAAATATCATCTCCAATTCCCTTCCCAATCCCTTCACCCTGGGCACTTTCCATATGAATTCGCTCTCCCAACTCTGTGGTCACCCTGCACAACAAGATATCCCGCTTTCATTCATTTTCATTCATTTCCACCTCCTGCCCTGAAAGAAACACAAAAACAATCAACAGATAAATATTCATATATAGAAAATAAATAAAGACCAAACTGCGCTTCGACTGTTTTTTGCCAAACAGCCTCATTTCCACAGCCAACATCATTCAAAAAACCAATCTCTTTATTTCAGTCTCAGAATGGTCAAATTTCAGCACTGAATGCACCTCCACAAAATACATCGTGTATCCTACTGGAGGGTCTTTTCAGCCCGTACACATTGTGTTGCCTGTCAGGATGTGTTTTTTTTGTTTTTCTCATGATCCTCTCCTTTAATAATATTCTCAACCACCCAAAGAAGTATATCACGTTTATTTCATCAACACCAGGCACATGAGGGATAAGGCGTATACAAGTGATGGAAGAGGATTATTTGTGAGAGAAGGTGGGGGTTGAGTATATTTTTGAGAATGTTAATGCTTCAAGAATGATTTTTGAATGAAAGAAATTCTGAGACAAAGGGGGTGGGGAAGGATAGGGAGAGATTTGTAGAGGAAAATGTAGAAAATATGTAGAGAAAAAGTTGGGGACGATAAAGAAGGTGATTATTGTTGATTGGAGATATGGAATTTGAAAAAAAGGAAAAGAGGGCAAAAGCTTGAAAGAAGAAGAATATTCTGAAGTGTTCAAATGGAAAAGGGTGTTTTTTTAAAAGAAAAGATTTTATGGAAGAGAATGGGAAAGATAAAGAAAAGGAAGGGATGATATTTTCTGATGATTTTGGGGGTTGAATGGAAGAGGGGAATGGAAAGGAAAGGAAATTAAGAAATATTTTCATTTTTGGTTTCTCAGTGAAGCGCAGAACAATTTCAAAAAGGCAGAAACGAACTGAGGATGTCATCTTTCATCAATTAATTTTCTTCGGCCTTCAACAAATATTTCGATAACGATTGTTTGCTCTTTGTCAAATCAACTTATTGAATTCGATATTTGGCCCAATCAACGACTTCACCCAAATTAATCTCAACGTCTTCTTTAGGAATGTCAATTGACTGATTGCGCATTTCCCTATTACCACATATATTCACATTTTTTCGACTTGAACTTCATCTTCGTGGTCATCGTGGGATCATCATCTTCTTCTTCAGATAATCCTCCTTCATTCAATCAACCATCTTCCTCATTTCTTGATTTTACAAACACAAAATTCGCCTTCTCACAATTCACCTGTTTATTCAGCGACAAGCACGCCTGTTATGAATCGCATAGCCAAAAACACACAAAATCTTCTTCACTCAACCATTTCTTCCTCTTCTTCGTCTCTTTCGTCCCCTTCTTCAACTTCAACTTCATTCTTCCTCATTCGTTCACACATTCGCACAGCATCTATCTTCATTTCAACAATTGTGACCCTCCTTTTCTTCTTCAACGCCTTCTTCGATGAACGAATTAAAAATATTCCTATTTCTATTTCATTCAACTCCCGTTAAATCCAGGGCCGAGCATCATCTTTCATTCTTACTCAGAAAGATAAAAGGCATATTTGTTGTTTTACGGAATATCTTTAAAAATTATTTTACAAATGAAATGGTTCAATGTCAAATCAAGAATAGCCGATCATCGGGCACACAATCCATGAAGGTTGCCTCTGCATTATTTATTTTGAGATTGAAAGAATTACAGGAAGAAGAAGGAACAAGATTGGAAAAGATTTCTTTGAACAAACAGTTGCAAGGATGGTTTTCGAGAGATTTCGCAAGGCCACATGCCTTCAAAAAGTCTCAGAAGATGAAACGATGAGGGAAACTTATTTATTTGAAAAGGCAAATTTAATGGATAATTCTATGAAAGAAGAGAATAAATGCCCGACAGGCAATGTTGATTTCATCAAATGCAAAAATGAGATGTTTTCTTCAATTTTGTGTGCCATCTCCCCAACTTTCTTCGATTTTACCGTCACTTGCACATAAATTCACCGACAAGTCAGCTGATGAAATGATTTCTGCCTTATGATCTGCACCTTCTTCAGAAGACCCATCGCATTGCGTGTGCTCTTGCAGGACATCTTTGATAGCCAGCAATACATTTCTTTGATGCCAAGTATTCTATCCACACATGCATTGTCAGCTGTATACCCGTTGAGAAATATGAATGAGTCGACATCCCAATCGCCAAGTGCTTCTGTTCTGTCATGTCCAACAGCCGAGTTGTCTTTCTGAGTGATGCTTCTCATGAAGGCGAACAAGGGCTCTTTCACAGAAGCGACAAATGATTTACACACAAAATACATATCTCTTCCGACACAGGCCTTGTTGGCTGAAAACACGATATTGGCGACGGAAAAGGAGGATTCTGACACTTGTGAATCATCCTTGTACTCGATCATGAGAGCACCGCCTCTTCCTCCAGAACTTGTATCCTCGCTCACAGAGCAGCTGGAGAAGGTGGAATCACTCACAGAAAATGAGTTGGCAGAGGCAGATGAGGCGAATGAGATGCATCCGCCATTGGTGGCAGTCTGTTGGTTTTGCGGAGCTGAGTTGATGTTGGTGATGGTGCAGTTGGCGAGGGAGAGGGAGAGGGCAGGGGAGGTGGCAGAGGAGAGGACACAGCTGGTGGGGGCGGCAGTGGAGATGATGTGGGTGATGTTGGAGGAGTTGAGGGTGAGGGGAGCGGTGAGGGAGGTGAGGTGGAAGATGCTTTGGCTGCTGAGGGTGAGACTGGTGATTGCTGTGTGGTTGAGGGCGAGGGAGCCAGCAGTGAGGAAGAAGAGGGGAGTTTTTATTGTTATGGAGGTTGTTCCTGTGATGGTGGTTGTGTTGAGGTTGAGGGAAGGGGAGTTACCGGAGAGGTGGAAGAGGATGGGGGTGATTTGATTTGTGGAGTTGTGTGCGATGGCGAGGGCAGAGACTGTGAGGGAGCCCTGGGTCTGTTGGAAGAGGGCAGACGAGGCAGATGGATCTGGTGAAGAAGATGTTGATGATGATGACAAGGATGAAAGAGATGATGTTGATTGTGATGAGTGTGAATGTGAGTTTGATGGCTGGAGAATGCCACTGGAGGCGATGGTGGTGGCAGTTGTGCCATTTCCAGTGATTTTTGTATTTGGAGCACGAAATGTGAGAGTCTTTGTGGGAGTGAAAGTGGAGAAGAGAAGGGAGAGGGAGGCATCGCTGAAGGGAGCAACGCATCCGAGGGCATACTCCACTGTGGCACAGGAGCTTTGCTGTGTTTTGCCACAGGCATCAGCATCAGTTCCACCATTTGAGACTATTTTGTTCTGGCTGATGATTGGAAGCCATCCATTGTACACACTGCTATCTGCAGTTCCTGCATTCCACACTCTTTTTGTTGTGGTTGTTGAACCGCATTGCTGGAAAGGAGATTGAGTGATGCTGCTGCCATTGAAGAACACATCATTTCCTCTGCCATTCGTCGCAGTGTTGCCATCGAAGAAACAGAATGTGATGAATTTTATTCCATTCATCCAAGAGTAAGTTCCATCAAAGTATATTCCGGCTCCGCCCCATGTGGAAGAAGAAGTTAATTTGTTATTGATGAACTGACACTCAACGATTGAAAACAGGTTGGGCTTGTTATTCGGAGGCCAATGAAACGTGAGAGAGCCAGTTGAATCGTTGCCAGAATTTGCGATGCACTTGCAGTTTGTGAACAAGAATTGAGCATTTGATGGCATATCATTGAGCCAGAAATACCAGCCAGTTCCACACCAATATGTTATTGAACAACTTTCCACTATATTTTCTGAAAATTTCCAAACAGAATTGGATTGAGGATAGTACAAGTGTGCTGCACCTCCATGTAATGCCGAACAACTTGTGAAATTGGATTTTGTGACATTTATTTTCAGCAAATTTCCGCAATATAACGCTCCAGCATGATCATTGGATGAGCATTTATTGAATGAACACGAAATGATTGTGAGGTTTGCATTAACGCAATTAACATAAAGTGCGCCTCCATGGCTAGTTCCACCATTTGAATTATTCCATTCACACCACTCGAAGCGATGACTTTCAACATCAAACGAAGTCAGTCTACCAGGTTTCTCTCTTTGAGATTCAGTTCCAATGTGTTCAACAGCAGCATTTGGTGAAGAGCGTGTTTGGTGGAGGAAAGAGGCATTGAAGGCAGAGAGGGATGTGGATGGGCTGTTGAGAGAGGGGATGATGATACTGTTAACGGGACTATGCTGGATGAGTGTAAGCGATGGACATGAAGGAAAGAGAAAGAATACTGAAACAGAAAAATAACAGAAATTTGTATGAATTGAACAAAATTTTTGATATTCATTTTTTTAAATATGATTGATAATCAAAAACAAAGAATATACAACTCCAATGAGTAATTTTTCTTGAGAATTTGTTTGTGAATGGATTAGCGATGCAATATGAAAAGAAAGAGACCGGGAACATAAAATATGCAATGTCTTTTAAAAGGGCAAGTTATTTGTGGAATTATTTTTCATTTAATAAGAACCTCTAAATTTTCATCTTGAATATCCTTTGGAGCAAATCCGTTAAATATCATATAGCAAACTTTAAAGAAAGATAAAGCATTGATATTGCGGACTTATTTATTGTTTTTCTTTTAAAAAAACTTCAGTTATGAAAGGAACTGAAAAATACATAATTAACTTGTCTTTCAAAGAATGTTTTGAGCTAATGACTTTGAATATGTTTGCTGATATAAAACTTCAGACTTTCATATTTTTTAAATCAATTTTTAACTTTCAAAACTTCATTTCTCTGTTTTTCTTTTTTAACATTTCAAAAGCAAAATAAAAAATAATTTTTTTTTGAAAAAAATGTAGTTTGTTGAATAGCTTGTTTCATTATCACGCAAAAACGCATCTCCATTTTTAATTCGTGTTTTATCTGCTTGAACTATTTCTTTCACAAAATGGGTCATTATTTTTGAAATCATAATTATTTTCGGGGTATTGATTTTTCAAAGGTTTTTCTTTCCTTTGGGAAGAGATTTTGTATTCAAATGCTAAAATTATCACAACTGTTTCAAAAACAAATGAATGATCTGAAATAAAAATCAAGAAGTCTTGAATATGTCTGTTCACTTTTCAGTGTTCATTTGTTGACATTCAAAAGAAATTTTCAAACCGAAAATTATTAAAGAATAAATATGATTTCAAAAATAATCACCCAAATACATAAAAATTGAAATAGCGTATTTTATAAACCCGAAAAGGATTTTCTTTTTAATGGAAATTTTTTCTTAATTGGCACTTTTTTCTGTTTTCGTTAGCCAACTTCTGAAAAGCTCCGAATGGCTTTCAGCACTTTAACGAACCGCTTTCACCATCTCAATACAATTCTTTAACTGTTTGTTTTCCTTATTTTGTTTATTATTCTCAGAAATATTTCGGTTTTTGTTTTTGAAATTTCATTTTTCTAAGCTTTCCAGTCATAGTTAATGCACAAGATACGTCCGGGACCTAAGTTAACATATGTCGCAGCTATGATGATAACGTGCTGCGCACATATGAGTGATAATTTTTGAAATCATATTTTTTCAATCAAAAATTTCTGTTTGAGAATTCACTTTGAATATTGATAAATGAACACTGAAAAGTTGTAACAACATTCAAACATTAAATTTTCTTGAAAATATTCTCAAATATCGTCATTAGAAGCAACTATCTCACATTTTTCTTTTTAAAGAATAATTCCTCTCTAAAAAAATTAATCCTTTGAAGAATCAACGCTCTGAAAAAAGTTATGATTTCAAAAAGAATTACCCATATGTTTTTATCTTCCGATTGTTTGAGGAAACTGTGGGAAAAATTGTTTTCAATTTTTGCACATTTCAAGAATCCTGGTCTATTTTGATTGAAACCAATAGAATTTTTTAGGATTTTTATTTATTCGCTTTATTTTAGGGTTTAACGTATTAATAACTTGCTAGTGTTGAATTCTGTTATTCAAATTTCCAGAATTTTCTTTTTTAATGAATACTTAAACAATTATCAAAAAAGCTCTATTGATATTTGGGAACAGAAAAATGAAATCTATCCAAAGATTATTCGTGTACCCAATAATTAATTTTCAATTATTGAACTGAATATTGTGCATGGTTTTCGATCATGGAATCTATTTTGATCGATCCCAAAAAATAATAATAAATAATTATATCCTAATTGAGTTGTGAAAATATTTTTGCATTTAAGAAAATAATAATACAGTCAAAATCGGATATCATTACATCTGTTTTTTCACAACTTTTTGTGACTATTTCTGATTGTGATTATATGTGATGTGATATTACACAGAAAAAATTTTTAAATTTTTATTTATTTTATTTATTTTGGACCAGTTTTTTCTTTTCAGAAATTCTTCACAATAACTCGTTTTTTATCATCAAAAATAGACCTCTGCGACATGACAAGAGAATTTTAAAACAGAGACAAAATAACTGAAAAGATAATGACGATTTGTTAAAAATTGTAATTTTTAACTTTATTACTATTTTTGATAATGCAAAAATATTATTAATAAATCAACATATGTCAAACTTTTTTGAAAATGTTTATTTTCTTGTTTAATTTTCAAATATTATTTTAAATATAAATATTAATCATATTTCTGTTCACACTCATGCAAATTTTCAAAAATAGCAAATATAACATTGTTTTGATTTTGTTTTCATAACATCGAAATATGAATTTTATATTATGTTTGAAAATTAAACAAGAAAATAAACATTTTCAAAAAAGTTTGACATATGTTGATTTATTAATAATATTTTTGCATTATCAAAAATAGTAATAAAGTTAAAAATTACAATTTTTAACAAATCGTCATTATCTTTTCAGTTATTTTGTCTCTGTTTTAAAATTCTCTTGTCATGTCGCAGAGGTCTATTTTTGATGATAAAAAACGAGTTATTGTGAAGAATTTCTGAAAAGAAAAAACTGGTCCAAAATAAATAAAATAAATAAAAATTTAAAAATTTTTTCTGTGTAATATCACATCACATATAATCACAATCAGAAATAGTCACAAAAAGTTGTGAAAAAACAGATGTAATGATATCCGATTTTGACTGTATTATTATTTTCTTAAATGCAAAAATATTTTCACAACTCAATTAGGATATAATTATTTATTATTATTTTTTGGGATCGATCAAAATAGATTCCATGATCGAAAACCATGCACAATATTCAGTTCAATAATTGAAAATTAATTATTGGGTACACGAATAATCTTTGGATAGATTTCATTTTTCTGTTCCCAAATATCAATAGAGCTTTTTTGATAATTGTTTAAGTATTCATTAAAAAAGAAAATTCTGGAAATTTGAATAACAGAATTCAACACTAGCAAGTTATTAATACGTTAAACCCTAAAATAAAGCGAATAAATAAAAATCCTAAAAAATTCTATTGGTTTCAATCAAAATAGACCAGGATTCTTGAAATGTGCAAAAATTGAAAACAATTTTTCCCACAGTTTCCTCAAACAATCGGAAGATAAAAACATATGGGTAATTCTTTTTGAAATCATAACTTTTTTCAGAGCGTTGATTCTTCAAAGGATTAATTTTTTTAGAGAGGAATTATTCTTTAAAAAGAAAAATGTGAGATAGTTGCTTCTAATGACGATATTTGAGAATATTTTCAAGAAAATTTAATGTTTGAATGTTGTTACAACTTTTCAGTGTTCATTTATCAATATTCAAAGTGAATTCTCAAACAGAAATTTTTGATTGAAAAAATATGATTTCAAAAATTATCACTCATATGTGCGCAGCACGTTATCATCATAGCTGCGACATATGTTAACTTAGGTCCCGGACGTATCTTGTGCATTAACTATGACTGGAAAGCTTAGAAAAATGAAATTTCAAAAACAAAAACCGAAATATTTCTGAGAATAATAAACAAAATAAGGAAAACAAACAGTTAAAGAATTGTATTGAGATGGTGAAAGCGGTTCGTTAAAGTGCTGAAAGCCATTCGGAGCTTTTCAGAAGTTGGCTAACGAAAACAGAAAAAAGTGCCAATTAAGAAAAAATTTCCATTAAAAAGAAAATCCTTTTCGGGTTTATAAAATACGCTATTTCAATTTTTATGTATTTGGGTGATTATTTTTGAAATCATATTTATTCTTTAATAATTTTCGGTTTGAAAATTTCTTTTGAATGTCAACAAATGAACACTGAAAAGTGAACAGACATATTCAAGACTTCTTGATTTTTATTTCAGATCATTCATTTGTTTTTGAAACAGTTGTGATAATTTTAGCATTTGAATACAAAATCTCTTCCCAAAGGAAAGAAAAACCTTTGAAAAATCAATACCCCGAAAATAATTATGATTTCAAAAATAATGACCCATTTTGTGAAAGAAATAGTTCAAGCAGATAAAACACGAATTAAAAATGGAGATGCGTTTTTTGCGTGATAATGAAACAAGCTATTCAACAAACTACATTTTTTTTCAAAAAAAAAATTATTTTTTATTTTGCTTTTGAAATGTTAAAAAAAGAAAAACAGAGAAATGAAGTTTTGAAAGTTAAAAATTGATTTAAAAAATATGAAAGTCTGAAGTTTTATATCAGCAAACATATTCAAAGTCATTAGCTCAAAACATTCTTTGAAAGACAAGTTAATTATGTATTTTTTCAGTTCCTTTCATAACTGAAGTTTTTTTTAAAAGAAAAACAATAAATAAGTCCGCAATATCAATGCTTTATCTTTCTTTAAAGTTTGCTATATGATATTTAACGGATTTGCTCCAAAGGATATTCAAGATGAAAATTTAGAGGTTCTTATTAAATGAAAAATAATTCCACAAATAACTTGCCCTTTTAAAAGACATTGCATATTTTATGTTCCCGGTCTCTTTCTTTTCATATTGCATCGCTAATCCATTCACAAACAAATTCTCAAGAAAAATTACTCATTGGAGTTGTATATTCTTTGTTTTTGATTATCAATCATATTTAAAAAAATGAATATCAAAAATTTTGTTCAATTCATACAAATTTCTGTTATTTTTCTGTTTCAGTATTCTTTCTCTTTCCTTCATGTCCATCGCTTACACTCATCCAGCATAGTCCCGTTAACAGTATCATCATCCCCTCTCTCAACAGCCCATCCACATCCCTCTCTGCCTTCAATGCCTCTTTCCTCCACCAAACACGCTCTTCACCAAATGCTGCTGTTGAACACATTGGAACTGAATCTCAAAGAGAGAAACCTGGTAGACTGACTTCGTTTGATGTTGAAAGTCATCGCTTCGAGTGGTGTGAATGGAATAATTCAAATGGTGGAACTAGCCATGGAGGCGCACTTTATGTTAATTGCGTTAATGCAAACCTCACAATCATTTCGTGTTCATTCAATAAATGCTCATCCAATGATCATGCTGGAGCGTTATATTGCGGAAATTTGCTGAAAATAAATGTCACAAAATCCAATTTCACAAGTTGTTCGGCATTACATGGAGGTGCAGCACACTTGTACTATCCTCAATCCAATTCTGTTTGGAAATTTTCAGAAAATATAGTGGAAAGTTGTTCAATAACATATTGGTGTGGAACTGGCTGGTATTTCTGGCTCAATGATATGCCATCAAATGCTCAATTCTTGTTCACAAACTGCAAGTGCATCGCAAATTCTGGCAACGATTCAACTGGCTCTCTCACGTTTCATTGGCCTCCGAATAACAAGCCCAACCTGTTTTCAATCGTTGAGTGTCAGTTCATCAATAACAAATTAACTTCTTCTTCCACATGGGGCGGAGCCGGAATATACTTTGATGGAACTTACTCTTGGATGAATGGAATAAAATTCATCACATTCTGTTTCTTCGATGGCAACACTGCGACGAATGGCAGAGGAAATGATGTGTTCTTCAATGGCAGCAGCATCACCCAATCCCCATTTGAGAATTGTGGCTCAACAACCCTATCGAAAAGGGTCTGGAATAACAATACAGCTGACAATGCTGTGTACAATGGCTGGCTCCCCCTAATCGCACAGAACAAAGTCGTTGCAAATGGTGGAACTGATGTCGATATCTGTGGCAGACCCCAACAGACCCCATGTGCCACCATCGAGTATGCCCTCACTGGCTTCATTTCCCTCCTCCAAGACGCCTCCCTCACCCTCCTCAGTTCAACATTTGTTCCAACTCAAACACTCACTTTCAGCGCGGTTGATACCATAATCACTGGAAATGGCACAACTGCCACCACCATCGCCTCCAGTGGCATTCCCCAACCACCAATCTCATATTCACAGTCATCACAATCAACGTCATCATTTTCATCATTTTCATCTGCATCTTCTTCACCAGATCCATCTGCCTCGTCTGCCCTCTTCCAACAGATCCAGGGCTTCCTCACAGTCTCTGCCCTCGCCATCGCCCACAACTCCTCAAATCAAATCACCCCCATCCTCTTCCACCTCTCCGGTAACTCCCCTTCCCTCAACCTCAACACAACCACCATCACAGGAACAACCTCCATAACAATAAAAACTCCCCTCTTCTTCCTCACTGCTGGCTCCCTCGCCCTCAACCACACAGCAATCACCAGTCTCACCCTCAGCAGCCAAAGCATCTTCCACCTCACCTCCCTCACCGCTCCCCTCACCCTCAACTCCTCCAACATCACCCACATCATCTCCACTGCCGCCCCCACCAGCTGTGTCCTCTCCTCTGCCACCTCCCCTGCCCTCTCCCTCTCCCTCGCCAACTGCACCATCACCAACATCAACTCAGCTCCGCAAAACCAACAGACTGCCACCAATGGCGGATGCATCTCATTCGCCTCATCTGCCTCTGCCAACTCATTTTCTGTGAGTGATTCCACCTTCTCCAGCTGCTCTGTGAGCGAGGATACAAGTTCTGGAGGAAGAGGCGGTGCTCTCATGATCGAGTACAAGGATGATTCACAAGTGTCAGAATCCTCCTTTTCCGTCGCCAATATCGTGTTTTCAGCCAACAAGGCCTGTGTCGGAAGAGATATGTATTTTGTGTGTAAATCATTTGTCGCTTCTGTGAAAGAGCCCTTGTTCGCCTTCATGAGAAGCATCACTCAGAAAGACAACTCGGCTGTTGGACATGACAGAACAGAAGCACTTGGCGATTGGGATGTCGACTCATTCATATTTCTCAACGGGTATACAGCTGACAATGCATGTGTGGATAGAATACTTGGCATCAAAGAAATGTATTGCTGGCTATCAAAGATGTCCTGCAAGAGCACACGCAATGCGATGGGTCTTCTGAAGAAGGTGCAGATCATAAGGCAGAAATCATTTCATCAGCTGACTTGTCGGTGAATTTATGTGCAAGTGACGGTAAAATCGAAGAAAGTTGGGGAGATGGCACACAAAATTGAAGAAAACATCTCATTTTTGCATTTGATGAAATCAACATTGCCTGTCGGGCATTTATTCTCTTCTTTCATAGAATTATCCATTAAATTTGCCTTTTCAAATAAATAAGTTTCCCTCATCGTTTCATCTTCTGAGACTTTTTGAAGGCATGTGGCCTTGCGAAATCTCTCGAAAACCATCCTTGCAACTGTTTGTTCAAAGAAATCTTTTCCAATCTTGTTCCTTCTTCTTCCTGTAATTCTTTCAATCTCAAAATAAATAATGCAGAGGCAACCTTCATGGATTGTGTGCCCGATGATCGGCTATTCTTGATTTGACATTGAACCATTTCATTTGTAAAATAATTTTTAAAGATATTCCGTAAAACAACAAATATGCCTTTTATCTTTCTGAGTAAGAATGAAAGATGATGCTCGGCCCTGGATTTAACGGGAGTTGAATGAAATAGAAATAGGAATATTTTTAATTCGTTCATCGAAGAAGGCGTTGAAGAAGAAAAGGAGGGTCACAATTGTTGAAATGAAGATAGATGCTGTGCGAATGTGTGAACGAATGAGGAAGAATGAAGTTGAAGTTGAAGAAGGGGACGAAAGAGACGAAGAAGAGGAAGAAATGGTTGAGTGAAGAAGATTTTGTGTGTTTTTGGCTATGCGATTCATAACAGGCGTGCTTGTCGCTGAATAAACAGGTGAATTGTGAGAAGGCGAATTTTGTGTTTGTAAATCAAGAAATGAGGAAGATGGTTGATTGAATGAAGGAGGATTATCTGAAGAAGAAGATGATGATCCCACGATGACCACGAAGATGAAGTTCAAGTCGAAAAAATGTGAATATATGTGGTAATAGGGAAATGCGCAATCAGTCAATTGACATTCCTAAAGAAGACGTTGAGATTAATTTGGGTGAAGTCGTTGATTGGGCCAAATATCGAATTCAATAAGTTGATTTGACAAAGAGCAAACAATCGTTATCGAAATATTTGTTGAAGGCCGAAGAAAATTAATTGATGAAAGATGACATCCTCAGTTCGTTTCTGCCTTTTTGAAATTGTTCTGCGCTTCACTGAGAAACCAAAAATGAAAATATTTCTTAATTTCCTTTCCTTTCCATTCCCCTCTTCCATTCAACCCCCAAAATCATCAGAAAATATCATCCCTTCCTTTTCTTTATCTTTCCCATTCTCTTCCATAAAATCTTTTCTTTTAAAAAAACACCCTTTTCCATTTGAACACTTCAGAATATTCTTCTTCTTTCAAGCTTTTGCCCTCTTTTCCTTTTTTTCAAATTCCATATCTCCAATCAACAATAATCACCTTCTTTATCGTCCCCAACTTTTTCTCTACATATTTTCTACATTTTCCTCTACAAATCTCTCCCTATCCTTCCCCACCCCCTTTGTCTCAGAATTTCTTTCATTCAAAAATCATTCTTGAAGCATTAACATTCTCAAAAATATACTCAACCCCCACCTTCTCTCACAAATAATCCTCTTCCATCACTTGTATACGCCTTATCCCTCATGTGCCTGGTGTTGATGAAATAAACGTGATATACTTCTTTGGGTGGTTGAGAATATTATTAAAGGAGAGGATCATGAGAAAAACAAAAAAAACACATCCTGACAGGCAACACAATGTGTACGGGCTGAAAAGACCCTCCAGTAGGATACACGATGTATTTTGTGGAGGTGCATTCAGTGCTGAAATTTGACCATTCTGAGACTGAAATAAAGAGATTGGTTTTTTGAATGATGTTGGCTGTGGAAATGAGGCTGTTTGGCAAAAAACAGTCGAAGCGCAGTTTGGTCTTTATTTATTTTCTATATATGAATATTTATCTGTTGATTGTTTTTGTGTTTCTTTCAGGGCAGGAGGTGGAAATGAATGAAAATGAATGAAAGCGGGATATCTTGTTGTGCAGGGTGACCACAGAGTTGGGAGAGCGAATTCATATGGAAAGTGCCCAGGGTGAAGGGATTGGGAAGGGAATTGGAGATGATATTTTCAGATGAGAAATAGGATTATTTTCAATGATGAGAATGGAATTTGAGCAAAATGCATAAATCTCACATTTTTCAGAAGGACCAGAAATCGATGCATTTGATGGATAAATGACTTATGGAAAGGATGGTTTGCGAATCAGATGATGAAACATTCGAAAACGAAAGGAATAATGAAATTGATAAAGAAAACAGGTGCCAACGGGATAAAATATAGTTATTGACTTGAGCATTGGTTCTGAAGGTTTGCTGATATATTTTTTGAAGTGATTGTTATTTTGTTTTTAAGAATGCTGAAAGAATGAGGGATTAGGTGGCTTTGAAGAAGAAAGAGAAAAGCAGGGAAGGAAAAATACAGACAGACATATGAAATTCAAGATATTTCGAAGATGCCTGGCATTAACCTTTGGCAAAGAATTATTTTTGAGGGAAGATGTTTTGAGTGAAAAAAGGGAAACGAAAAATTGAAAGAAATGGAATGAAAAAGAGATTGACGCGTGCTTAGTATTTATTGTTGGAGAGAGAGAAAGAGATTGAGCTGAAAGTGAAAAGGATTCAGATGTTTCTCCTCTGCAGAAGAAAAAGAAACAGAAGAAGAGAATTTCAATGAATTTCTACGTTGATATTTATTGACTCCCATCTTCTCAATTTTCAACAATTAATCGTCTCATTCAATCCATTCATCATCATTACCATCTTCTTCTTCTTCTTCTTCTTCAAATATATCAACAACATTTCACACAGCTTCTTCTTCATTATCATCATTCACATCATCTGATTGATTTTCTTCATGATCTGTTTCATCATCAGAGATCATGAATGAAATGAAGAAAAAGAAGAAAATTTGCAGCTGAAGGAAATACTCTCAAATTAAAATGAGAAAAAGAAAGAGAAAGAAGAGGAGAAAGAGAAAGAGGGCTTTTGAATGAAAGGAAGAAGATATTTTTGATTTGAAATTTGAGTTGGGAGTTGAATTTGAAAGGAGAAGAAAGAACTGTCAAAACAAAGAAAAGTATTTGGATAAATAGAGGATAAATTTGAAAAGTGGAACAACATCAAGCAAGATGATGAGACGTAGAAGAAATCAAAAACATGTTAAGAGAAGAAAATAGAAAAGGCAAAAATGGATGGAAAAGAGAAGATAGTGAGAAAGGAATTCCATTGGAAGAATATGAAAAGAAAAGCCAAAACCTGTCATTTTTCTCAACGTTATCAGCAGTACCAGCTTTCCACACTCTTTTTGTTGGGGTTGTTGAATCACAATTCTCAAACGGAGATTGGGTGATGGCATTACCACTGAAGAACACATCGTTTCCCCTGCCATTTGTGGCTGCGTTGCCATCGAAGAAACAGAATGTGATGAATTTTACTCCACTCATCCAGGAAAAAGGAGGATAAAAACACATTGCGGCACCTCCATATGTGGAAGAGGCAGTCAGATTGTTGTTTATGAAGTGGCAATCATTGATTGAATACTGACTTGGTTTGTTGCTTGGAGGATGATAAAATGTGAGAGAACCAGCTGCATCTCCACCAGAGTTTGAAATGCACTTGCATTTGGAAAACAAGAATTGACCGTTTTCTGGGAAATAATACATATTAAAATACCAGCCAGTTCCACACCAATCAGTTATTGAACAATTTTCCACTCTGTTTTCCGAGAATGACCAATCAGAATTTGATTGAGGAGCCCAAGAAGTGACTGCTCCACCATGAGCAGCTGAACAGCTGGTGAAGTTGGATTTTTCAATGTTTAATTTCAATAGTTGCCCACAGTATAATGCTCCTGCTTCCCCAGTAGTTGAACAATTGCGAAAAGAACAAGATTCTATTGTGAGATTTGCGTTTGTGCAGTTAACTATCAGCGCACCTCCCCAGGCACTTCCGCTATTAGAATCATTCCACTCGCACCATTCAAAGCGATGGCTGTTCTCATCAAATGAAGTCAGTCTTCCAGGTGATTTTCTGTGAGTTTCATTTCCTACATATACAACAGCAGCATTTGGTGAAGAGCGTGTTTGGTGGAGGAAAGAGGCATTGAAGGCAGAGAGGGAAGTTGATGGGCTGTTGAGGTTGGGGAGGATGGCGCCATCGATAGGGTTGTGGGTGAAGACAAAGATGGTTGAGTAGATGGAGAAGGAGGGATTGGAGGATTCTTCTTGTCAGAAGAGCACGGAAACAAAGTTGAAAAACAAGAAATAACGATTTCAGCGAAACTCTCTGTTCAATTTGTTATCGTTCATTTCCGCAAATCTCGACCATCAATCAACTTGTTCTATTCGTTCATCATCCTCGTCTTCGTCTTCGTCGTCTTCGTCGTCTTCTCCTCCTCCTCCTTCTTCTTCTTTTCTTCTTCTTTTCTTCTTCTTCTTTTTCTTCACATTTTTAGTCTTCTTCATTAATATTTTTTCTCACTCCCTTCTGGGTCAGAGCATCGATCTTCAAATGCATTTATGCTATTCAATTCTGCAGAGCTACCAAATTAAGCCGAAAATTGTTTCATTTCCTTTCCTTCGTCTCTGCAGTCAATCGATAAAAGAGCTTTCTTTTCATTTTTCAATCACGATTCCGACGAAGAAAATAAACTATCTGCTCAAATTCAGCTCATTTCATTTCCGTTGCATTCTTCTTCGATTTCTTTGATGATCAACAAAAATGATACTGTTTTTTTCATTTCATTCAACTCCCGTCAAATTCAGGGCCAAGCCTCATCTTTCATTCTTACTCAGAAAGACAAAAGGATTATTCATTCTTTCACAGAATAACAGCTAATGTTATTTTACAAAGGAAATTGTTCAATGTTTAACCAAGAGAAGCTGATCATCAGGCATTCAACAGAAAACGGAGATTGAATCTGACTTTTTTGATTTTGAAGATCAAGCATCTGAAGTGAAAAGGAATGGGCATTGAAGCAATTCATTTATGAAATGGATGTGTTCCTAAATAGCCTTCTGCAGATTACACAGATACGAAACTGGAGCAAATTGTTGAAAATGAAAAGAAAAGGAAAATTTAGAAGAGCATGTTGATATGCCTGAAGAAATCCTATTTGAAGAGATGAAAGCGATGAATCTTTTTTCTTGAGCTCAATTCATATTTGATGAAAAGGAGAAAATAGAGGAAGAAACGAAGAAGAAATGTTTTTATTTGAGCTGATGTTATGCTTTTTGAAAAAATAAGCGATGATATAGACTTCAAATGAAAAGAAGATGAAATCTCAAGAAATTTTCAAAGATATGGAAAATGGTGAAAATTGGAAACTGGTTGGAATTTTAATGAAATTACAAATAGGATATAATTTCAAGTGATTTTTGTGTCAACCTCGCTGAAAGTGAGTGTTTGAGTTGGAACAAATATTGAGGAGAGGAGGGTGAGGGAGGCGTCTTGGGGATCTGTCATGCGAACAAGAGCGTGTTCTATTGTTTTGCATGGACTGAGTTGTGTGATTCCGCAGAGATCGGTGTTTGTCCCATTATTTGACACGATTTTGAATGTTGTTATGAGAGGAAGCCATCTGTTAAACTCAACATCATCAGCAGTTCCTGAATTCCAGACTCTTTTTGCTTGGGTTGTTGATCCACACTGATTGAATGGTGATTGGGTGATGCTGCTGCCATTGAAGAACACATCATTCCCTCTTCCATTTGCAGCTGTGTTTCCATCGAAGAAGCAGAATGTGATGAATCTAATTTCATTCATCCAAACATATGTCCTGGTGCAATGAATGCCAGCGCCACCATAAATGGATGAAGCATTCAGTTTATTATTTAAGAACTGGCACTCTTGGAGCAAGCACTGTTTTGGCTTTTCAGGTGGAAGCCAATTGAATGAGATTGCACCAGTCGCATCACCGCCAGTATTTGCAATGCAAACACAATTTTTGAATAGGAATTGACTGTCTGATGTCATGTTATCGAGAACGATTTCCCAGCCTATGCTCCGCCAGTCTGTAATCGAGCATCTTTCGACTCTGTTTTGTTGAATTGTCCAAACAGAACTGGGTTGGGACCAGCCAACATAAGCAGCTCCGGCATGTGCAGCTGAGCAACTTGTGAAATTGGATTTTGCGATGTTGATATTCAACAAACTATGACAATGCAACGCTCCGCCATATTCATTTGTTGAACAATTGAAGAATGAACACGACGTGATTGTGAGGTTAGCATTTGTACAAGTTACTGAAAGTGCTCCTCCATTATTATTTCCTCCGCTGATTGAATTATTCCACTCACACCACTCAAAAAGATAGCTATTCAATTCTGTAAAGGATAATCTTCCAGGTGACTTTCTGTAAGTTTCATTTCCAATTTCCTTCACAGGATCATTTGGTAAAGATCGAGTTTGGTGAAGAAAAGAAGCATTGAAGGCAGAGAGAGAAGTGGATGGGCTGTTGAGGGAAGTGAAGAAATAGAAAGGAGTGAATGGAAAGAAAGAGAATGAATAATGCAATTAAATAAAATTGAGAATTTGCTTCAAAATATGAAAAGTGCTCAAGATGAATATTTTCAGCATTTATTTGCATATAGTGTTGAGATTTTCAATTATTTTATCACAAACAATTTTCGATGAAATTTCTATGATGGCAAATATGAATTTCTTTTTGTTTCTCTTTTTGTCAAATCTTTTTAGAATTGATATCCTTTTGATTTCTGCAACAAATTGGAAAATCATAATTTTCTTTTTCACCCACTCATCAAAATACCTTTTGTATTGTTTTCTGAATGATCTTTTGGTAAATCGAAAATACCTATTTTGTTAAGAATGTTCTTCTTTTGTTTTGTTCTTCAGATAACACAATTATCGGTATTGTTTTGCAACCAGATAATGAAAAATTGATTTTTAAAAACAATTATTTATTTTTGATTTAAAAACGAATCAATAGTCAAGTTCAACAATAATTTGATAATCGAAAGGTTTTTTCTAAAAAAATCACAGTTATTCACTGGGAAAATATGTAAATTTGAATGAAAAATTTGGTATTGAAGAACTTCACTGATTTTGATAATTTCTTCGTTTATTCACTTTTCGATTCTGTATTATTGGAATCATTTTTCAGAAAAACCAAGAACAAAGGATTCTCAAAAACAATGGATTCTCAATTTTATGTCGAAACAATCCAGTGATGTTTTGATTGATAGGGTGAGTTTATTCAAAGATGTTTCCACAAAATCATTCTTTTCAACTGAATAAAAAAATATGAATTAATTATTTACATTCCAGTTATCATTTCATGAATATCCAATTAATATTTATCATCGCCTTTTTTGAATTCTTTTTCAATCGAATGTTATCACAGGTTCAAATATTCATTATCACAATTATTGTTCTTGTGAAATCCTTTTTTGACAAAAAATTTTTGTCTGTTCTTCTTCAAATGATTCGTTGTGAAGGCCAAGATTTTTTTCATATTCTGAACGAGAAAAGTAATATTCTCCATTATCACAGTTGTCTGTCCTTTACTACAACAGCTCAATACTGTGTGATTATCTTTGAAATCATATCAATTGTCAATCTTTTAGTGTCATCCTTCAATTGTTTTTCAGACATTGTTTCTGGTAATGTGAATTTTTGAAGTGATGAACATTTCGAATAAAGATAGAAAAATATTCAAAGAATGGTGAAGTCAGAATCGAATCTAATCACATCAGTTTTTGCACAGCTTAATGCGACTATATTCGATTGTGATGATATACGATGCTGCTTAACACAGAAAAATATAAAAATTAATTAATTTATTTATTAAATTTGGTTCGTATTTTAAATTATTGAAAATTTATCATTAAAACGCATTTTTCACTTGCGAAATCAATTTTTTCATTAATACACATTATTTAGACTTTTTTTAACATAATTTTGAAAAGAGAAAAATTGTGATTTTTGATCAAAAAACTGATTTTTCATTGAAAAATGAACCCATTAAAAAACAAAATACATATGAATATATTCAGCCCTGTGATTATTTGCGATGGAAAATGAATGAAAAAAAGAAAAAATGTCGGTGCATTGAAAAATTCGACTAAAACCGATTTCGATTTTATAAGATGAGAATATATCCGGCTTAGACTGTATTCCACTTTTATATTGCTGATTTTTTCCTTTTTGAAGAAAACAAAGTTGTAATTAATAAATATTTTTCTTTCGAATATTGAAAGACAAAAGATTAGTGATATTGGATCGAATAAAGATAACACTCAAAATGACAAAAGTTGTTTTCTTTTTATTCAATAAATTTCCAATAAAAACCTTTTTTTTTTCTTTGAGTTTCAAATAATAAAAGTCAAACGCATTGTAGAAATGTTTGTGAAGCTTTTCCATTTCTTTTCTTTTTATGCAATTCCAAAAAAACAAAATCATTCATTTCATTTGAATATATCGTTTTGTTTACAAGAACATAATTGCTTTTTTAATCAAAATGAAAACGTCTTATTTGATTGGCCAATGCAAATACAGAATCAAACATCAATCAATATTCAAATTGTTTCATTTTCCAGATATTCTCATGAGTTTTAGAAAAATGATAAACAGTGGAAATATTCACGCCAAATGTTAATAAGAAAATGATTTTTCAGAATTAAATAATAAAGTCATCCTTTAATTCTCTTTCATCAGTTGAATTCAAATAAAGTTATTCTTTCACAAATGAATGAAATGAAAAAATGAAATGATTTGTAAACACTTCTTTCCGCTGAGTTCTTTCCAGAAAATGAATACTGAATATGTGATTGGAACATTTCGATTTCTTGTTGAATTTTGTGTTTTCAGTTTTCTCAGAACTAAAAATTTTCTGATAATTTGATATCATTGATTTTTGATGAAAACGCGAAAATGAAACAAAATGAAATTTTAATTATTGATTCAAAAATTCATTTCTATAATTTTTTAATTTTCATTTTCATTGCAGATAACACAAGGCAATTTCTTTTCATCAAATGGAATGATTTAAAGGAAAAGTGAAACAATTTGAGCAATTTCATTTTCTTTAACACAAACATACACAAAAGAATTTTAAAAATTTCTCTTTTCACTCTTCCTATACTCTCTTTTCAAACATCTCCTCATCCGAATCCCATCCACTTCAACAATCTCTTCCCTCTCACTCACTCAACTCATCCGTTTCTGCCTCCTCAACAACCTCAACCACTTCTTCGCCTTCTTCCACAAACATCAACACAAATACAATCCCCTCTCATTCTCTTCATTCATCTCTCTCCATCCACTCAACCATCTTCCTCCGCACTCACAACCCCATCGATGGAGCCATCATTCCCCCTCTCAACAGCCCTGCCACTTCTCTCTCTGCCTTCAACACATCTTTCCTCCACCAAACACGATCTTCATCAAATGCTGCTGTTGTTCATGTAGGAACTGAATCTCAAAGAAAAACACTAAAAAGACTGACTGCTTTTGATGAGAACAGCCATCTCTTTGAATGGTGCGAATGGAAAGATTCAACTGGTGGATCAAATCATGGTGGTGCACTTTATGTAAATTGCGTGAATGCAAATCTCAAAATCGTTTCGTGTTCATTTCACAATTGTTCTTGTACAGGAGATGGTCATGGCGGAGCATTATACTGTGCATATTTGCTGAATATTGATATCACTAAATCCAATTTCACAAATTGTTCAGCAGCTCATGGAGGAGCAATATGCATAGCTGGTCCTCAATCAAATTCTGTTTATTCATTCTCAGAAAACAGAGTGGAAAGTTGTTCAATATCCGGTTGGTGTGGAACGGGTTGGTATTTTAATATGTATTATTTCCCAGAAAACGGTCAATTCTTGTTTTCCAAATGCAAATGTATTGCAAATTCTGGTGGTGATGCTGCTGGTTCTCTCACATTCAATTCTCCTCCAAGCAACAAACCAAATCAGTTTTCAATCAATGATTGCCAGTTTATAAACAACAAATTGACTGCCTCTGCCAATTATGGAGGTGCTGCAATGTTTTTTAGGAATACTTATTCTTGGATGAATGAAATAAAATTCATCACATTTTGTTTTTTCAATGGCAACACTGCCACAAATGGCAGAGGAAACGACGTGTTTTTCAATGGCAATGCAATCACTCAATCTCCGTTTGAGAATTGTGGCTCAACAACTCCAACAAAAAGAGTGTGGAATAATGGACAAGATGATAACCCTGTGTATAATGGCTGGCTCCCCCTCGTTGCCCAGAACAAAATCGTTGCCAGCAATGGAACTGATGCTGATGTCTGTGGCAGACCCCAACAGACCCCATGTGCCACCATCGAGTATGCCCTCACTGGCTTCATTTCCCTCCTCCAAGACGCCTCCCTCACCCTTCTCACCTCAACATTTGTTCCTATTCAAACACTAACCTTCAGCGCGGTTGACACTAAAATCACTGGAAATGGTACAACTGCCACCACCATCGCCTCCAGTGGCATTCCCCAACCATCAAACTCACTTTCACACTCATCACAACCAACATCATCATATTCATCATTTTCATCATTTTCATCAATATCAACAATTTCTTCACCAGATCCATCTGCCTCGTCTGCCCTCTTCCAACAGACCCAGGGCTCCCTCACAGTCTCTGCCCTCGCCATCGCGCACAACTCCACAAATCCCATCACCCCCATCCTCTTCCACCTCTCCCAAAACTCCCCTTCCCTCAACCTCAACACAACCACCATCACCGGAACAACCTCCACACCAATAAAAACCCCCCTCTTCTTCCTCACTGCTGGCTCCCTCGCCCTCAACCACACAGCAATCACCAGTCTCCCCCTCAACAGCCAGAGCATCTTCCACCTCACCTCCCTCACAAATCCCCTCACCCTCAACTCCTCCAACATCACCCACATCATCTCCACTGCCGCCCCCACCAGCTGTGTCCTCTCCTCTGCCACCTCCCCTGCCCTCTCCCTCTCCCTCGCCAACTGCACCATCACCAACATCAACTCAGCTCCGCAAAACCAACAGACTGCCACCAATGGCGGATGCATCTCATTCGCCTCATCTGCCTCTGCCAACTCATTTTCTGTGAGTGATTCCACCTTCTCCAGCTGCTGTGTGAGCGAGGATACAAGTTCTGGAGGAAGAGGCGGTGCTCTCATGATCGAGTTCAATGAAGGCTCACAAGTGTCAGAATCCTCCTTTTCCATCACCAATATCGTGTTTTCAGCCAACAAGGCCAGCGTCGGAAGAGATATGTATTTTGTGTGTGAATCCCTTGTCGCTTCTGTGAAAGAGCCCTTGTTCGCCTTCATGACAAGCATCGCTCAGAAAGACAACTCGGCTGTTGGACATGACAGAACAGAAGCATTTGGAGATTGGGATGTCGATTAATAAATCTTTATCAACGGGCATACAGCTGACAATGCATATGTGGAAAACATACTTTGCATCAGAGCAATGCATTGTTGGCTATCAAAGATGCCCTGCAAGAGCACACGCAACGCGATGGGTTTTCTGAAGAAGGTGCAGATCATAAGGCAGAAATCATTTCATCAGCTGGCTTGCCGGTGAAAATATGTGCAAATGAAGGCAAAGTCGAAGAAAGTTGGGGAGATGGCACACAAAATTGAAGAAAACATCTCATATGTGCATTTGATGAAATCAACATTGCTTGTCGGGCATTTATTCTCTTCTTTCATAGAATTATCCATTAAATTTGCCTTTTCAAATAAATATGTTTCCCTCATCGTTTCATCTTCTGCGACTTTTTGAAGGCATGTGGCCTTGCGAAATCTCTCGAAAACCATCCTTGCAACTGTTTGTTCAAAGAAATCTTTTCCAATCTTGTTCCTTCTTCTTCCTGTAATTCTTTCAATCTCAAAATAAATAATGCAGAGGCAACCTTCATGGATTGTGTGCCCGATGATCGGCTATTCTTAATTTGACATTGAACCATTTCATTTGTAAAATAATTTTTAAAGATATTCCGTAAAACAACAAATATGCCTTTTATCTTTCTGAGTAAGAATGAAAGATGATGCTCGGCCCTGGATTTAACGGGAGTTGAATGAAATAGAAATAGGAATATTTTTAATTCGTTCATCGAAGAAGGCGTTGAAGAAGAAAAGGAGGGTCACAATTGTTGAAATGAAGATAGATGCTGTGCGAATGTGTGAACGAATGAGGAAGAATGAAGTTGAAGAAGTTGAAGAAGAAGAGGAAGAGGTTGAAGTCAAAGAAGAAGAAGAAGAAGAAGCAATATGTGACTGAATAAGATTTTGTGTGTTTTTGGCTATGCGGTTCATAACAGGCGTGCTTGTCGCTGAATAAGCAAGTGAATTGTGAGAAGGCGAATTTTGTGTTTGTAAATCAAGAAATGAGGAAGATGGTTGATTGAACGAAGGAGGATTATCAGAAGAAGAAGAAGAAGGTGAAGATGAAGAAAAAGATGCAGTTGAGAAATGCGAAAACAGTTGAACGACATTTCTGAAGAAGATGACGAGGGCACTTTGCGTGAAGTCGTTGATTGGCCAAAATGGCTCGCTTGCTGTATAAATTTCAGATTTGTTTGAAAAATTCAATCACAAAATGTGTGACGAATAGATTGTGAAAATCAATCTTGCTGTATTTCTTCAAAGTTTATTGACTTTCTTTTTGCGATTTCCTCTCCTTTCCCCTCAAAAATAGAAAATGTTGATTTTTCTCAATTTCCATTCCTTTCCATTCCACTTTTCCATTCAACCCCAAAAAATCATCAGAAAATATCAATCCCATCCTTTTCTTCATCTTTCCCATTCTCTTCCAAATAACCTTCTCCTCTCAAAAAAAATACCCCCTTTTCATATGAACATTTCTCAATTTCCCTCTTCTTTCCCGCTTTTGCCCTCTTTTCCTTTTTTTCATAATCCATTTCTCCCATCAACATTAAACACCTTCTTTATCGTCCCCAACTTTTTCTCTACATATTTTCTACATTTTCCTCTACAAATCTCTCCCTATCCTTCCCCACCCCCTTTGTCTCAGAATTTCTTTCATTCAAAAATCATTCTTGAAGCATTAACATTCTCAAAAATATACTCAACCCCCACCTTCTCTCACAAATAATCCTCTTCCATCACTTGTATACGCCTTATCCCTCATGTGCCTGGTGTTGATGAAATAAACGAGATATATTGCTTTGGGTGGCTGAGAATATTATTAAAGGAGATGATCATGCCAAAAACAGAAAAACCCCTTTGGACAGGCATCATGCTGTGTACGGGCTGAGAAGACTCTCCAGAGAGATATACGATATATTTTGTGGAGACGCATTCCATGCTGTGTTCAACCATTCTGAGACTGAAATGAAGAGATTGATTTATTTTTTGAATGATGATTGTTGTGGAAATGAGTGTGCTTGGCAAAAAACAGTCGAAGTTCAGTTTGGTCTTTATTTATTTTTCTATATATGAATATTTATCTGTTGAATGTTTTTGTGTTGTTTTCAGGGCAGGAGGTGGAAAAGAATGAAAATGAATGAAAGCGGGATATCTCGTTGTGCAGGGTGACTTTCGAGTTGAGCCAGCAAATTCATATGGAAAGTGCCCAGGGCGAAGGGATTGGGAAGGGAATTGGAGATGATATTTTCAGATGAGAAATAGGATTATTTTCAATGATGAGGATGGAATTTGAGCAGAATGCATAAATCTCACATTTTTCAGCAGAGCAATAAATCGATGCATTTGATGGAGAAATGACTGATGAAAAGGATGGTTGGGGAATCAGATGATGAAACATTCGAAAACGAAAAGAATAATGAAATTGATAAAGAAAACAGGTGCCAACGGAATAAAATATAGGCATTGGCTTAAAAATAGGTTCTGAAGGTTTGATATTGTTATTTTTTTGAATTTATTATTATTTTTTTTAAAGAATGCTGAAAGGATGAGGGATTAGGTGGCTTTGAAGAAGAAAAAGAAAAGCAAGGAAGGAAAAATAAAGACGGACAGACGAAATTCAAGATATTATGAAGATGCCTGGCATCAGCTTCGGTGAAGAATTATTTTTGAGGAAAGAAGATTTTTTGTGAAAGAGGGGAAGCGAAAGAAGAAGGCATGGAATGAAAAAGAGATTGACGCGTGCTTTGTATTTTTTGTTGGAAAGAGAGAAAGAGATTGAGCTGAAAGTGAAAAGAATTCAGATGTTTCTCCTCTACAGAAGAAAAAGGGATAGAAGACGAGAATTTCAATGAATTTCAACTTTGATATTTATTGGATCTCATTTTCACAATCTTCAACAATTAATCACTCATTCAATCCATTCATCATCATTACCATCTTCTTCTTCTTCTTCTTCTTCAAACACATCAACAACATTTCACACAACTTCTTCTTCTTCTTCTTCATTCACATCATCTGATTGATTTTCTTCACGTTCTGCGTTTGCATCAGAGATTAAGAGAGAAATGAAAAGGAAACAAGGAAATGTATTGATGAAGGAAATAATCAGAAATAAGAATTAGAAGGCGAAAGAAGAGGAGAAAGAGAAAGAGAAGGAAGAGCATGTTTTACTGGAGGATTTTGAAAGGAAATGGAATCGAGAAGATTGAAAATATTTTTGAATGAAAAGAAGAATACATGGAAGAAGAGGAGAGAAGAAATAGCAACTTACACAAAGAAAAGTAAATAGATAAATAGTGGATAAATTTGAATGAAGAAATAGCAAATAGGGGTAAATGACTAAATGCAGAAGAAATCAAAAGTTTTGAATAAATGACTCAAAGAAGGAATGAGAGAAGAGGAGAAAATGGAGAAAGAGATAATAACAGGAAAAGAGAAGGGACATGAAAAGACATTTTATGGAAAAGCTAGAATTGGTCATTTTTTCTCAGCGTTATCAGCTTTATTTTTATTCCACACTCTTTTTGTTGGGGTTGTTGATCCGCACTGATTAAATGGAGATTGGGTGATGCTGCTTCCGCTGAAGAACACATCGTTTCCTCTGCCATTTGTTGCGGAATTGCCATCGAAGAAACAGAATGTGATGAATTTATTTCCGCTCATCCAGGAATAAGTTGCTGTGCAACACAACGCAGCGCCACCATAGGAAGTTGATGAACTTGTCAATTTGTTGTTTATAAACTGACAATCATTGATTGAAAATTGATTTGGTTTATTTTGTGGAGGGTAATGAAATGTGAGAGAACCGGCTGAATCACCACCAGTATTTGAAATGCACTTGCATTTGGTGAACAGGAATTTTGCATCTGATGGCATGCTGTCGAGCAAGAAATACCAGCCAGTTCCAACAGTACCATTTATTTTACAACCTTCAACTCTGTTATCTGAGAATGAATAAGCAGAAGATGATTGTCTTCCATCAATGCAAATTGCACCTCCGCGAGTGGCAGAACAGTTTGAAAAATTGGAATTTGTGATGTTCACATTTGACAAATATAAACTGTATAATGCACCACCAGCATAATCACCTGTGATCGAACAATTGTTGAATGAACAAGAAGTGATGGTGAGGTTGGCATTTGTGCAGTTGACTTTTAGAGCACCACCATAATCATTTCCTCCATTTGAATCATTCCATTCACACCACTCAAAGATATAGCTATTCAAATCAGTAAAGGGCAATCGACTTAATTCCTTTCTTTGAGATTCAGATCCAATATATTTAACGGGATCATTTGATGAAGATCGAGTTTGGTGAAGAAAAGAAGTGTTGAAGGCAGAGAGAGAAGTGGAGGGGCTGTTTAGGTTTGGGAGAATGGAGCCATCAATGGGGTTGTGGGTGTGTTTGAAGATGGTTGAGTGGATGGAAAGAGATGAGTGAAGGGAGAATGAGGGAATTGAATTGGTGTTGGAGTTGGTGTTGGTGGAAGTTGAAGAAGAGGAAGAGGTGGTTGAGATGAATGAATTGAGTGAGTGTGAGGGAAGGGATTGAAGAGATGGAGGGGATTGAGGAGATGAGATGTTGGAGAAGAGGGTGTTTGAGAGATGGAGATTGAGGTAGATTTGGAGGTGGGGATGGGATTGGTGATGGATATGGAGAGGGGAAGGGGAAGAGAAAGAGGAAATAGAAGAGGAAAGGGAAGGGGAAGGAGAAGAAAAAGAAGAGGATGAGGATGAGGATGAGAAAGATGAAGGAGAAGGGGAAAGGGAAGGAGATGGAGAAGGGGATGGGGAAGAGAGGGAAGAAGGAGAAAAAAGGAAAGGCTGGACGAGGGAGACGAAGGAGGAGAAAGAGGAGTGGGAGATGGAGAAGGAGGCAGGGATTGGGGAGTGGGGATCTGAGAGGAGATTGTTTGGGGTGGAGAAGAGGGGGAAGGAGAAGATGGCAGGTTGGTGGGTGGTGAGGGAGAAGTTGGTGAGGGCGAGGGAGGCATGGGCAGAGAGGAAGAGGGGGCATTGGTGGTGGTGGTTGTTGGTGAGGGAAGGTGGGTGGATGGTGCAAGTGGAGGAGCAGATGGAGGCAGCGGAGTGGTGTTGGGCAGCGAGGAGTGGACAACCAGCGAGGGGGATGATGTTGAGATGGGTCACACACAAGGAGGTGTTGATGAGAGCGAGGCTTGTCTGAGCACCACAGATGTGATCGCCAGATGCATATTCCACCTTGTGTGGGTGAGCGTCTCTGATGATGCTGTTTGCGATGTTCTCTCCACGAACCAGATTTATGGTGAGGAATGTGATGAGTATTTGAGCTGATACTACGATCCTAATCATTTTCAAACTGTGATGCAATTTGATTGGAATGAATATGAATGAAGGCTTAATTGGTGGAAAGGGGAGAGATGCAACGTGAAGTGAAAATCGAAGAGGAAATCTTATGAATCGTTGATAATATTGTTAAATTCCTAACTTTTATACATGTGGATATCAATTTATTTCTTGTTTGCATTCGTTTCTCTCGTGTGCGCTCAATTTTTTATTCGGAAATTAAATAGATTTTTTTTTTTTTTGAAACAATTATTTTTCGGCTGAAGAATTCATATTGATGAATAACTTGATGATTTATTTTCATGAAAGATGTAATTTCGATATTGCAGATAATGCCCCAACAATCTCCTCTATTAACTTGAGAAATGGTTGAAATGTATGTTTTTGGAAATGGGGAAAATCTGAAACAAATATTGGCATCTCAAATAAATACATACTGTTTGGAATTACAGCCAATGACTGACAAACAACAGTCGGTGATTTAAAAAAATATATATTTTTTAATCAAAAAAACTATAATCCACCGAAACATTTTTTTTTTCCTTTTCAAATACACTAATTATTCTTTTTTGAAATCCACAAATTTGAAAAATATTCTGTGAAATACAAAATTCAACTTTGTTATTAATGAATACCACAAAAAAAGAAAACAAGTGTATGAGAAAAAATAACATTTATAATGAAATATGAATAAACGAACAACGAAATGCATTTGTGGTGCTTCAAATATCTGAGGAGCTTTCGAAACAGTTGAGACTGCTATCGCACATATTATTATTCAAAAGATATTTTCTCAAAAAATCTTATCAGAATTTCTTTGATGAATAAATCTTCTGAGAAAATCAGTTTTATTTTGGTTGAATGTCAGAAACGGAGTTTGATTTCATGTATTGATTATACTCGTGAAATTGATGAAAATTTTGAGTTTCTTCTTCAATTTTTTAAAAAAACAAACATGAGAACAATATTTCTTTCAAGAAACAATTACTTTTTCATCCCAAATGAATTCTGAAATGAATGAGATAATTGGAGAAAATTGGAGTTTATTTTTTAAATCATAACTTTTTTGGAGAGAGCATTTATTTTTTCAATAATAGTTTATCATATTAATGATTCAATAACTATTTATTCATCATATTACACCAAAAATAATTCTATTTCGAAAAATATTAATTCATATTCGAAAAAAATTAATTCATATTCGAAAAAAATTATTCAATTTCGTAATTAATATTTCAATTTAGGTGAAAAATAATTCAAATTCGGAATTAATAATTCATAATCGTAATTTATTTAATTCGATTTCGAAAAGGAATAATTCAATTTCGAAACGAAAATTTGTTTGATTAATGAAATTATTAACTTACGTTTTACTGTCAAAATACTCTTTATTTTCATCTCGTGAGCACACTTTGTTCTTAAATATTAAAAATATAATGCAATTCCTTAAAAATAATTTCATTCATTTTGATTGAAAATATAATAATTTGAAGTTTATTTGAAAAGAAAATGAATTCATTTTAATTTTTAAAAAATCGAAGTTTTTTCTAAAATTTCACCAAAGAAACAAAAAATAAATCATTGGTCAAAAATTCTTGTATTTTGAAATTCAATAAATGTGATTGAAAAATACTATTTCCTTCAGATTATTCAAAATAATGAATTATTTGCTATTAACTTATCATCAGAGTGATGATTTTTGAATAAAAAACTTTTTTCAATAAATTGATTTATTGATTGTTTCGAAATAAAAAAACAGGTTTTTTTTGAGTTTATATATATGAATGGTTTTGAATTAACTTGACATTTTCCCAAATCCATCCAAAAAAATTATAATTTTCAGTTTAAAATGAATTTCGAAAATGAATTATTAATTTTCGAAATAGAATTATTCCTTTTCGAAATCAAATTATTTTTTTCCGAAATTGAATAATTTTTTTCCGAACATGAATTATTTTTGGTGTATTTAATAAAATTGTTGAACTTATCTTTCATAATTATTCAAACAAAGTATGTTTTTCATAAAAAGTGTTTTGAGATGAATTGGTTTTTGGATGAATGTTAGAAAAAAATGATGATTTGATATTCAGTCAACATTCGAAAAATGGATGAGAAATCGAGCCTCTGTTTGAAATATTTGTTAAATAACTTCAAAATATCCACTTTATTTTGGGAAAATATTTTTTGCATGGAATCAATGGATTTTTAGTTGAAATTTTTTCAAATAAACTCAAACCAAATTCGAATATTAAATTGAATGTGATTTGGAGATTGAAAAGATTAAATAAAATTTTAATATCATTTACAAACACAATTATATCCAAATTAATAAATCATCGGTTTTTATTTTCATATTTTGAACTGTCAATAATTTCATTTTCCACATTTTCAGAAGTTGTTTCATTGACATTCATATCATCAGTTCATATTCAATGGGGGAATAATTCGTCTTATTGTCCAAATACGACCATCAGTGGTTGTTGAGATAATTCCACTGCCCACAGTTTTTGAAATTGTCCACCCTTATTAACACTTTCTTTATCGTTATTTGAAATGAAACAATTTATATTATCAACTATCGATAACTGAATCTTATTTCTCACAAATTCATCATTCATAAAATATTGTTTTATTTACTCTTTTTCGTGTATGATGAAACTTGAAGGACATCAATAAAACCTTATAATATCATTTATTATTATTCTTCTGTTCTTTTTAGTCATTTTTGAAATTAAGGATAGTTTATTTGGGTGAAATAAATGGATAAATTGACAGTGAAGTTTTTTAAAAGAGAAAAAAATAACCAAAACTGAGAAATGAAAAAGTACACACAATATTTAATCCTTATATTTTGAATCTATTTCGTAATAAATGCATGCACATGTTAGACGTCTTTGAAAAATACTCTTATAAAAATTCAGAAAAGTCATATATCGAGAGAATTTTAAAATAGTAATTTTCTGATCAAAATGATCATTGGATCAACATTTTTTGTTTCAAAAATTTCAACACTCTATTAAAATTTAATATGTATTTTTTTTTTAATTTTTCATAACAAAGGGATTATTATTAACTTAAATAACTTCAATTTTTTCCTGGAATGAAAAAATCGTGAAAAATAATTGATGAACTTTTAGTTGCAGTATGCCCTTTTTCGAGTAAAATTTTTCGTATCAAAGTTAAGAATGAATATTTGGCTGAATATTTTTGAAATCATTCAATCGTTCAAGTTTTTATCAAAATTCAATCTCAAAGGGATTACGAAAAAATGTGCTTTTGCTGTGAATATATACAGCACATGATGATGTTTTAAAGAAATATTATTTTTTCACAATCCCATTGAGATATAACTTTTTATAAAAACTCAAACAAATGTATGATTTCAATAAGGATTAGCCAAATGAAACGAAATTTATTGTTTAATAAATTATGTTCCACACTTCACATTCCAAAAAATTTCTCTATTTATTTATTTTTCAGTTATTTTCAGCATCATTATGAAAGACTTTTTCTGATACAATTTCAGAAAAAGCTTGGAACAAATTGATATCTTTTTGAAAAACACAAATATTTTGTTCCATTTGAAAAACTTTTTCACATCCCTTCAAACATAAAGGAAATTGTAATTTCCGTTTTCATATGAAAGAAATTATGCATTATTAAGTTTTGAGAGAGATTTTGGTAAAGTGTAACTTATTGGGTCAGAGATTTTTCATGGAAATTATCTTGAATTATTTCTTTAATATACTTCATTGTTGAAAATTCGATTAATAAATGTGTCATAAAGTTTCAACGATTAACAAATAAGTTGTGAGTTTCAGTGTCGTTACCAAAAATAAAACCAGAATTTTCAAATATTTATAGAAACATGGGTGATTGTTTTTGAAATCATATATTTTTTCGGGGTGTTGATTTTTCAAAGACAGTCAGTTTTTTGAAAGACAATTATTTTTTCAAAAGAAAAGAAGCATAATGATTGTTTCCAATAACTAATGGTTATTCCGAATCAAAGATTAAAATGTATTCAATAAGCCTTTTCACTTTTCAAAGTTTATTTATTGGTATTCAAGAAATATTTTTGCACCGAAATTTTTGAATGAAAAAATATGATTTCAAAAATAATCACCCACATACAAAATTTTCTTCATTCTCCAACGTATTTTCTTCTCATATTAACTTTAATCAAAAAATCCTCAAAATAATTGTTGTTATAAACAGAATCTGCAGTTATTTCATCATCTTTGAAGTTTTCTTTTCATTATCCATAAAAAATATTGAATAGATCTGTCCAACCTATTGAGTGATAATGATTTAAAAATAATATTCTGATAGGATTTTTCATAAATATCATAATTTTTTTTTCAAAAAATATCATTCGATGAATGATGATATTCAAATGTGTTAAATTTGGTGAAATATTGATAATAATTCACAATAAAAATCGGGACACAATATGTTACATCTTGCCGAGATTTTCTCATCTTTAAAGTTTTGAAACACAAAACATTCACTATTCTTTGAACTGGAACAATTTTTCTTGGTATAATCCGAAGATATCGTCATCCTCAGATCTTGATGAAATTTTGTCTGTAACTCATCAATGCATTGTACATTAATGTTACACTATTGTCGCATGTCGGAAGTTAATGGTTTTAGAATAATAAATTTTTTTGATATTTTTATGATCAAAAAATGAATAGAAAATAATTTTTAGAGTGATATAATTTCATCAATTATACATGAAAAAGGTAATATTTAATAAAAACGATGTGAAACAATAATCAACAATAATTTTAAAAATTCTTGAAAGATTAAATTTAATTTTCCTTTAAAAAGAAATAAATAATTTAATTATAGACTTCACATTTATTTGTGATTTTTATAAATTAACACTTCAGATAAATCATTCAACAAATTATAAAATTCAAGATGCAAATGAATTAATTAAGATATTCCTTCTTTTTGAAAAACTTAATCTCAAAAATAAAAAAATAAATTTTGATCAAAACCCATGAAACAAAAAAATCGCTATAAATTGAGTGAATTATTTTAACCAGAAAAAAACACATTTCCGAAACACAAAACAAAGATATTCGTTCTTGGAATATGTTAACAAGATAAAATAATTATGAATTAGTGTGTTTTGAAGATGACGATATCTTCGGATCATGCCAAGAATTTAATTAGATTATTACTCTACGCATTTGATTTTGTTAAAAAACAAATTTTTTTTTTAATTTGATAATTTTTTCTATTCAACACCGATTCCTTCAAATAGTCTGATGAAAAAGATAACTCCATTCATTTCGCAAAGCGGTCACCTTTTCCTCAAAACGCATTTATTTTCTAATTTTTAAAAAGTATTTTTGACTGAACAAAAATGCTTATTAAAAAAGCTATTTCTCTTCAATAATCTCAAATATTTATGAAAAATATTTCGATATCAACAAAAATATATTTATTGTAAAATAATAATTCGGAAATTTCCATTTTTGTTAATCCGTTACATCTTGGTCTTTGACTGATATGATAAGAATTAACAAACTTAGAGTTAACTCAAAACATTTTGTTGACAAATTTGAGAGTCAAAGAAATTACACAATCCACTCCAAGTCCAAAGACTGTATTACACATTTTTATCATTAGAAAAATTTACCAATAATGTGAAGCACAAGAACAACTGCAACAAATCCGATGCTAAGACCAAGTACACCATTCGGACCACTTGAAAGTTTGAAAAGGAAAAAAGTTAAAAACAAAACAAAGAAAATTCATAACATTAACAAACACAGGAATTCCTGGAGCATCATCTTTCCCATATTGCTTAAACATTCCACTTCCTCCAAATGAAAGAGTTTTTGTCGCTTTTCCGGATCTTGAAGAACATATCAAAGAATTTTATCACATTCACCAAACAAATAATCATGTAGATACAGATAGAACCTTCTAAATAGAAACAAAACAAAAGGCAAACCCTGGCATTAAATTATCTTTATGATTAATGATCACAAGACCATAACAAGGATTAATTGATTTTCTCATCATTTAATTCAATTAATTCGAAAAGAATATGTCACAGCAAAACTGAAAATAAATGACTCAAACAAGGTTAAAGCGAAAATAAACATGTCTTCAAACTTGGCTTGAATTAATTATGAAATGAGACTTATGAATTATAAATATATCTTTAATCAAAAAAATTCACAAATCATTCAATAAAAACTCACTTCGAATTAAAAAGCAGTGAAATGAGTGAAGTGTCAATTTATTCCAATTAAAAAAATAAACTTGAACTTTTTAATATTTAATTTTTTTTCATTGCAAACATCTTTCCAATCTATCTTCTTCAACATTCTATAACTGATCAGTATCTACAAAGAACCTTCATCATCTGAAATACTTAAATCATCAACATCGCAATCAGAACTATCTGTAATATCGTCACAAGAATCTGCTTTTTTTGTGTGCAATTTTTTCTCTTTTCCTTTTTCTTCATGTTTGCAATTATGAGTTTCTTCTTCTTCCTCTTCATGAGAATGCCTAATTTTTCATCATCAAAAAAATTAAAACAAAAATAAAATACAAATTACTAAAAAAAACCCTTCTCCTTTATCTAATCTTCGTTGCACAGTCCTTAGAGTTCTTTCTGCTAGTCTTCCAGTTTCTTGAAGTTCTATATTTTCCAATAATGATAAAACTGTCTAAAATCATTTATACAAATTGCAAGCCTTTTTCGTACTCGGGAAAATGCTCAACAATTTCTTCATAGCTCATTTCGTGGGCATCGTGACAACATTCCTCTTCATCTTTTTGTTTTGATTTTCCTTTTCTTGATGCAGGAGCTGGCCTTAACGCTCTTGATGATGCATAACAAAAGAAAACCAATAAATTGAAAGAATAAATAATAAAACAAATAATACTTTAACTGAGTTAAATTTTTAGCTGAACATTTTGCACAAATATCCTTTGCTTTGGCACAATTCTCGCAATGAAGCATATATGCAAATACAACAGTCTTCTCTGAACAAGAGGAGCTAAAAAAAATCGTTCATCATGCGTATATATACAAATAAAGAACATACCATCTTCTTGGAACAGAAAGGGGCTTGTATTTCTTATACTGCTTTTTCCATTGAATAATTCCTTCACAAGATGGACATAAATACTGAGACGTTGGTGCTTCCAGAAGTTTTTCTTCTATTGGAGAAAACTTCTTTTTTATCTTAAAAGCAAACGAGTTTTGATGCTTTTGTGGCCTTTTCCGAACGGCATTTCCTTTCTGAGTGCTCATAGATAATAAATAAATTATTATGGTTATTTATTATCAATTGAAGAGTTTCTATGATATATTTGATATATATACAAAACAAAATTTTCATCTATTCATAGTTTATCAATAATTGTCATAAAGTATACTTTACGCGATCTTTTTGTGTGCATTGTTTAACCACCAAAAGCAAAAATTTTCGCATTTTTTGAAGATGTTTGTACTTCATACATTTTTTTTATTTATATATTTCACGGACACTTTTCCTGTTTTTTATTTCGCAGGTCTTTTGATCCTTCGAATTTCTACCCAGCAAATCATTTGGATAGTCCATTCAACGATCTAACTGAGCCTTACAGATATCTTTCACCCACTTTTGATGGCTTTCCACCACAACCTTCCTCGCCAATAGATGCGCTGTCAAGTTCTTTGTTTGCTCATTCTCCAAACGAAAAGACTCTTCAAACCTCGCCAAATCTAGTATTGAGCCCAAACATAACAACGACACTTGAGCAAAGCAACACTCAAGAATCAAATGATCTTGAAGGACAAAAGATTTTTTCTAATAGTTCGACAAGTCAGGAATTTTCCGGAAATTTTCCTGATTTTCAAAAATATACTCCTACCGAGTCGGCTGGTGCACAAATCAACGACGATGAAGATAAAAGAGGGGATCAAGATTGTAAAGCATTAGAGGATTGGCCACGTTCCTTAATATCGGAGGACTTCAATGAACTATCACAGAATAAATCAATCTCGGAAATTTCTTCAATGACTACTTCATCATCTAAAGGGTCTTCGAGCATACCAGCAATGCAAATGAATGAAAAGCAATCTACGAATACATCCCCTATTTCATTCAACCCATCTACACATTCATCTTCATCACCTGTCACATTTTTGCATCCATCTCCGCATAAGAATATTTTTGAGGAAATTTCCTTTGAGCCAGCGTCAAGTCGGGACCTCAATTGCTCTCCAACGTCGTCTTCGCCGCCCGCCGCGGGAACACGCCCAATGAACTCCCTTGCCTCGTCGTCCTTCCAGCCAGGCAGAAATTCCGGCTCATACACTGAGCCCTTCTATGGCACGCCATCAGCTGTCTCGGCTCCCAGCAGCGTTTCTGTGCCTTCCACAAGCTTCGCATACCCCCTCTCAATGCCCTCGCTCCGCAGCCAGGCGCTGTCAGAGGCAGCCAACCCAGACTCCCCCGTCATCGGCGTCTTCTCAAACAATTCTTCTGCTCTTTCATCTTCCAACTACCCTTCTTCCTCTCTTCTGAACACATCCTCTTCACCTCAGTCCGCTCAGCCTCTGCCGCTGCAGCTTCATCTGCCGCCTTCCCCGCCTTCCTCGTCGTACATGCTCAACAGCTCATATGATCCTGTTGCAAATTCCCCGGATGCCTTTCCTTCTTCTTCTATCTCTCCTTACTCTTCCTCTTCCTCTTCTACCTCTTCTTCCTCATCTTCCTCATCCTCTTCTTCCTCTTCCTCCTCCTCTTCCTCCTCCTTCTCCTACTCATTCCCCCTCTCCCACTTCTCCTCCGCGTCCAAAGCGCAGAGTCCACAGCCCCCTCAGAACATTCTGCTTCCTCCGCCTGGCCTTTCTCTGCCTTCTCCTCAGCCAGCCTCTTACACAAGACAACAAACAGCTCAAATGAACAATCAAATGAACAATCAAATGAACAATCAAATGAACAATCAAATGAACAATCAAATGAACAGCCAATTGTCTTCACAATTGTCCTCTCAAATCTCTTCTCCACAGGCCCCAATGTTGAGCATGCCATTTGCTCTGCCTTCTTCTCACCCTTCGCCCGCCCTCCCTCTTCCTGCAGCGCCCACATTCTGCGCGGCGCGGGAGCACCCGCTTCCGCCTTCTTCTTCTTCTTCTTCCACCTCCTCTTCTCTCTCTTCTTCTTCTTCCTCTTCTTCCTCTTCTCTCCCACCAGCAGCCACTCAACAGCAGCTGATGCATTTGTCTATGTTCACCAAGCTTCCCTCTGTTCTTCCTTCTCAACTGCCTCAAAAACCAGAAATGAGAACTAATTACACGCAATCACAAGGACGTGGCATAAATACTTTTACTACTTTTTCTTCTTCTTCTTCTTCTTCTTCTTCTTCTCCCTCTTCATCCTCTTCCTCTTCTTCCTCCTCCTCTTCTCCTTCTCTTTCTCAGCTTCAAACACAAACTTTGCCTGTGTCTCAATCTCATATGGAATATCCAACAGACTCATTCGAAGCAAAGCCATTCAAAATCGGCTCTTTACCTCCTGCCCCTTCCATCTCCCCTTTCTCTTCCGTTCGTTCTTCTATGCCTTCTTCTTCTTCTTCTTCTTCTTCTTCTTCTTCCTCCTCCTCTTCCTCTCATCCCTTTAGAGCTGTTTTGTATGTTGCTGAGTCTTCTCCTTCAACAAGAGCCAGTTCTGTTTCAGTTGCTCAGCAAACAAGACGATTTCCTCAGCCACAGCCAATTCCAGTGACGATGGGGAGAACGGGACACGGGAAGATGATGGGGATGGAGAAGGAGAAAGAGAGAGAAAAAGAAGGAAAAGAAGCAAATGAACAAATCAACAGTTCGATTTCTAGTCTTCCTCCATCAGCTTGTCTTCTTCCTCCTCCTCTTTCGTTTGACCCAACAAAGACAACAATGGAGAGATCAGCCAGCAGCACATCGCTCATTCAGCATCTTCATGCAGACTTAAGAGCAGAAATGAGAGATGGAACAACTTCTTCCTCTTCTTCCTCTTCCTCTTCTTCCTCTTTCTCTTCCTCTTCTTCCTCTTCCTCTCCTTCTCCTTCTTCTTCTTTTTCTTCTTCGATTTATTCCTCTGCTTATGTACCTTCGTATGTTTCTACTTCCTCTTCTTCTCCTTCTCTCTCTGTTTCTTCGATTTCTCCTTCCATTTCTTCCATTTCTTCTTCCTCTTCTCCTTCTCTTTCCTCCTCCTCCTCCTCCTCCTCCTCTTCTTCCTCTTTCTCTTCTTCTTCTCCTTCCATTGAAACTAACCTCCATTCTCTCCCTTACCCTCACTCATTCAAACCTTCTCTTCAGAAGTTTCTGCCTATGAAAGCGCAACAACAGTCGCGCTTTCGCCATCCTTTTGGCGCTACACAGAAATCTTCTTCTGCTTCTTCAAATTCTTCTTCTTCTTCTTTTTCCTCTTCCTCTTCCTCTTCCTCTTCTTCTCGTTCTTCTTCTTCTTCCTCCTCCTCTTCTTCTTCCTCCTCCTCCAAAAACACTCACAAGCTCCCCGTCGAAGACATCATCCCAGAGGCCAAGCAGAAGCAGATGGTCTCTTCTTTGCCACTCCCCATGCAGCTGCTGATCAACAAGAAGGACAAAGCCTTTCTCAATCATTATCTCATTGCCCTGCCTTCTTTCCAGTCGCAGAGAAGACACAAAGGTTACTTCAAAGCCACGCTCTCGAGAGAGAGACAGACGGCGTGGATTTCGTGTGGGGAGGTGTGAAGGAGAAGAGAGAGAGAGAAAAAAAAAGACAGTTTATTTTATTCATTTTTTCGATGAAATTTTAATTAATAATTATTTTCCTATTTATAAACACATATTTATTCTTTCAAACAAAAATATTTTATTAATTAATTAATTTATTTATTTTTCTTTTCTTTTCTCTTTCTCATTCTCTTTCTCTTCTACCAGTTCCCCGATAACGTCTTCTGTGACCTTCGCAAAGTGTCTCCCTCTCAGCAGAAGCTGCTGGAGCCAGGCTATGCGGTCGAGTTCAACGTAGTCCTGAACCAAAAAGAGCAGTCGTATTTTGCGGCGGAGCATGTTGTGATATTCTCCCCTGAACAAGAAGCACCCGATGAAAAGGAAAGATACGTATGTATTTATTACCAGACTCCGAAGGGATGCAGAAAGGGAGCAAACTGCCCGTTTATACACCCGAAGGTGTAAGGGGGGAGGGTGGGGGGAAGAGGAGGAGAGTGAGGGTGAGAGGAGAGGAGAGGAGGGAAGGGAATGGAAGAGAAAGAAGAGAAGGAGAAGAGGAGGAAAGAAAAAGAGAGGAAGAGTTGAATACGAAGTGAAGGGTGATAGAGTAAAGGGGAAAGAGATAGAGAAGGGAAGTTAGAGAGAAAGAGAAGAGAGAGAGAGAGAGAAGAAGGGGTTAGATTGGAGTACTGATCGACAGATCATATCTTATTTTTCTTAATTTTCTTGTTTTCTTAATTTTCTTCTCTCTCTCTCTCTTCTCTCTTTCTCTCTTTCTCTCTCTCTTTCTCTATTTCTTCTCTCTTTATTTTGTTCTCCGTCAATTTCTTATTCTATTTCTTATCTTTATCTACATATATATATTTCTCTTCTTCTTCTTCCTTTTTTTATTGTTATTCCATTCGTTCTCCTTTCTATTTGTTATTGCTATTAATCTTCTATTGTTATTCTTCTGTTGTTCTTTTTCTCTTCTTCTGTTGAAGAAGTTTTTTTGTTTCTTTGTGTATTTCTCATTCTTCTTGTTTCAGTGAGTGAATGATAGAGAGGGAGAGAAAGAGAGAAAGAGAGGGAAGAAGAAATGAAGAGGGATGTGTCATTGCCAAAAGACAATGAAATTCTTCAGAAAGAGAGAGAAGGAAGGAAGGAAGAAGGAGGAGAAAGAAGAAGAGGGGGAAGAAGGAGAAGGGGGAGGAGGGGCAGAAATCACACCTCTTTGCAGAAATGATTGATTTTCTTGCAATCGATTGAAGGACATCACTTTGATTTGATTACAACACTTAGATTACACAGACAAGGATTCATTCATTTGATTACTGCAGTTACATTGCATTGACATATCAATCAGAATGTTTCATACACTTTCATCAGTTTGATTTTATTATTACGTCAATAAGATTCCCATCACACCAAATCCAGCTAAATCAATCCATTTGCATCAATTGTACTACACCTGACTTGCAACTCTTTCCAATGCAGGGACGTTCTTTATGTTATCTCCATGTTTATTTATATTCAGAAAAAGAAAAAGGAAAAAAAAAAAGAATCAATGAAAATTCATCAAATTAAAAGAAGAAGATAAAAAAGGTAAGTTTTTTTTTTAAAATTAAATTTTATGTTTTTATAAAGTGCGAATTGTTATGATATTCCATTCGAAGCGGTTTTTGAGGCTGTTATTTGTTTGGCTGATGATGTTATTGATAACATTAATCAGACAGACAAGAAAAGCAAATGTTCGGAAATTTAAAACAATTTTATCGAAAACTGCTTCTTTTGGGTTGAAACAATATCTGCTTTAAAATGAAAATTCATTCGTTTTGTTTTCTTTTCTTTGCTTTTTTTTTACTTTTGCTTTATTTTTAAAATTTAATCTTTTTTGTTACTTGCCTAAATGTCTGCTTTTTATAAATTGATAATTCCATTTCGTTCATTTGTCAAACACATCTTTGCATTCTTTATATGATTTTATTTCAGAGTATTTTTCCTTTCATTAACATGTAAATTTATTTTTATTTAACAAAACCGTATTTTATTTTATTTTATTTTATTTTATTTTATTTTATTTTATTTTATTTTATTTTGCTTTCATATAATTTTCTGACAGATAATTATAATCCCTTTTTTCGCTTTTGTTTTTTTTATCCGTTCATTCTTTTTAAATCAAATCGCTTTTTTCTCAGTAAAATTGTTAGATGTTGGTATTTCATCAATGTAATTGATGATTTATTTAATTTAATTTAATTTAATTTGGATTTATTTTATTTTATTTTTGTTTTTATCTTGTAGAAGTTCATGTTAAGCTTGATATTTTTTCAATGCAGACGCATAAAGCGCATTATGTTTGTGTGTTAGATTGTTCCTTTTTCTTCTTCCTTACAGTTTTATAATCATCTTTACACCACGAATCAAAAATGTTGACTTGTGAGCTTTAACTTCCTTATAGGTTTATTTTTATTTTATTTTATTTTGTTTTATTTTGAAATTTCTTTGATGTTATTTTGATGTCTTTTTATTTTTCTTCCCTTGTTCTTTCTTCAACTTTCTTTCTTTCTTTCTTTCTTTCTTTCTTTCTTTCTTTCTTTCTTTCTTTCTTTCTTTCTTTCTTTCTTTCTTTCTTTCTTTCTTTCTTTCTTTCTTTCTTTCTTTCTTTCTTTTCCTTCTTTTTTTATCTTCCTTTTTTATCTTTCTCGTATATATATTTTTTCCCTTTCTGTTTCTTATTAACTTTGCCTTTTTCTTGTTCTATCTCAAACTCTCCCCTATTTCCTCTTTCTTTTTTAATTTACTCATTTGTTCTGATTATCTTTTTATTCTCCTTCTTTATGTTCTTCTTCTTCTTCTTCTTCTTCTCGCCCTTCTTCTTTGCTTTCGTTCAAATTTACTCTTTTAATTTTTTTATTAAAAAAAGTGGTTAACGTTTGTGTTTTTTGTATCTAAGCATTTTCATCACCTTGAGTGGTTGTATTTCTAACGATAAAAAAATTTTAATAAAAAAAATATAAATTTTTAAAAGATTGAATTTTCCACTCATTGATATTGACTGAGTTTTTGCGATGATTCTCTTAATTGCAAATGTCGTGTGATGTTGGTCTCTACTTTTATCTGGCTGCAAATGAACCATTCTGAGCATCGAACCAGACTTCTCATTTCTCTGGCCATTCTGCTTTCGGGGCAATGGTTGTTTAAGAGCAACTCCTTTTCTTTGCTAAGTCATATTCTTCCTGTTTTTTCTTTTCTTTTTTTTATAAAATATATCAGATTTAACCACTATCTTGAATATTTTTTAAACATTTTCATTTTCTTCTGTAAGATTTTGTTTTTACATAATCATTTTTCTTTCTTATTTAAAAAGTTTTTTTCTTGAAACAAGTTTAATAATACTCCAATCTTTATTCAATTACTGATATTTTCTATTTGCTTAGTGTCTCTTATACACGTGTTGTTATGTAACTCTTTAACATATTGCATCATTATTAGAGCTAACTTTTTTTTTCCAAATGTGAATCCGATGAAATTGCACAAGCAAAAAAAAAAAAAAAAGATAATAAAGTTGAACTTCTATTTCTCTAAACATTTTTCGTTTTCATTGTAGAAAACATTTGCAATCATATAATAATTTGGATAAAAAATGTATTGAAGGAATAGTGAAAGGATTTGAACAGTTTCATTTTCTTAATCAAAACAAACCACAAAAGTTCTAAAATAAAATCAAGCAGTTTTAAAGCATCTAATTCATTATTCGATTTCCTTCTCGTTCCATCTCTCACTTCCATCACTTCCTTCACACTCACTCAACCCATTCACCTCAACCACCTCTTCCTCTTCTCTCTCTTCCACCAACACCAATGTCAATTCAATTCCTTCATTCTCCCTTCACTCATCCCTCTCTATCCACTCAACCATCTTCCTCCACACCCACAACCCCATCGATGGAGCCATTCTCCCCAACCTCAACAGCCCCTCCACATCCATCTCTGCCTTCAACACCTCTTTCCTCAGCCATACACGTTCTTCCTCTAATGATGTTGTAAGATATAACGGATCCGAAACTCAAAAAAAGGAATTAAGTCGATTGCCCTTTACTGATTTGAATAGCTATCTCTTTGAGTGGTGTGAATGGAATGATTCAACTGGTGGATCAAGTCGTGGAGGTGCACTTTATGTCAACTGCAGCAATGCCAATCTCACAATCACTTCTTGCTCATTCAACAAATGCTCATCTAGTAATGGTCATGGAGGAGCATTGTATTGTGAAAGTTTGTTGAAGATAAACATCACCAAATCAAATTTCTCAAACTGCTCTGCAGTTCATGGAGGTGCTGTCAACACATGGTATCCGCAATCAAATTCTATTTTTCACATTTCGGAAAATAGAGTTGAAAATTGTTCAATAACATATTGGTGCGGAACCGGTTGGTATTTCTTGTTAAATGACTTGTCTGCATCTGGTCAATTCTTGTTCACAAACTGCAAGTGCATCGCAAATTCTGGTGGTGATGCTGCTGGCTCTCTCACGTTTCATTGGCCTCCGAATAACAAGCCCAACCTGTTTTCAATCGTTGAGTGTCAGTTCATCAATAACAAATTAACTTCATCATCCACTTATGGCGGAGCCGGAATATACTTTGATGGAACTTACTCTTGGATGAATGGAATAAAATTCATCACATTCTGTTTCTTCGATGGCAACACTGCCAAAAATGGCAGAGGAAACGATGTCTTTTTCAATGGCAGCAGTATCACCCAATCTCCATTTGAGAATTGTGGCTCAACAACTCCAACAAAAAGAGTGTGGAATAATGGAACAGCAGACAATGCAGTGTACAATGGCTGGCTCCCCCTCGTTGCCCAGAACAAAATCGTTGCCAGCAATGGAACTGATGCTGATGCCTGTGGCAGACCCCAACAGACCCCATGTGCCACCATCGAGTATGCCCTCACCAGCTTCATTTCTCTCCTCCAAGATGCATCTCTCACCCTCCTTTCCTCAACATTTGTTCCAACTCAAACACTCACATCCAGCGCAGTTGACACAAAAACAACAGGAAATAATGACTTTTTTCTGATTCTCATATAAATTCTTTCATCTTCAAATTTTGAATATTTTCCATATCTTTGAAAATTTCTTGAGGTTTCATCTTCTTTTCAATTGAAGTATATACCACTTATTTTTTCAAAATCCTAACCATCCGCTCAGATAAAAACATTTCTTCAAAATCTCTTCATCTATTTTCTCCTTTTCATCAAAGGCAAATTCAGCTTGTTGCTTTACATCATCTATTTCATCTCTCAAATAGCATTTCTTCAATCATATAAGAAAGTTCTTCAATTATTATATTTTCATCAGCTTTCATGTTTCAACATGCTTGTATCCGATTCGCTCAACTATCTCTTTGAAATTTCCCTTCAAATATGCCTTTTCCTCAAAATTGCTTTCTTTCTTTGTTTCATCTTCAATGGCTCATTAAAAGTGTATCACATTGAGAAATCTCTCAAAGATCATCCACATTATAATTTGTTCCAAATAACGTCTTCTGCCCTGCTCCTTCTATTTTCTGTGAATTCTTTCAACTTCCAAAATAATAATTCAGATTTAATTTCTATTTTTTATTGTGCACTTTGTGGTCGGCTTTTCTCGATAGGATTTAGAATCATTTCCTTTGTAAAATAATTTCTGATGATATTCCGTGATTGAATGAATATTTCTTTTGAATTTCCAAATTGATGCAGAAGGCGAAGCCTTCCTTCCAATCTGAGAGTTGTTGAATGAAATGAAAAAAACAGTTTAATTTTTGTTGTTCATCGAAGAAAGCGTTGAAGAACATTTGAATGAAAAGACAAATTTTTTTCTTGTCAGAATAATGAATGAAACATAAAATAATGGCGTATGCGGTGAATGGACGCTGAGAGGAAGAATTGTGAATGATAAAATTGTTAGTTCAATTTTGCGATGCACTGATTGTACAGCTTAAATGCATCAGGAGGTCGATGACCTGATCCAATGCCAAGTGATTGAAAACGGCATTGAAGAAGCAGAAGATAATGGTGAAGATTTAGCAGTTCGTTGGAAAGAAGAAGAAAAAGAAGAAGAAAAAAGAAGAAAAAAGAAGAAAAAAGATGAAGAAGAAGTTATTGAGAGATGAACAATCAGTCAAATAACATTTCTGAAGAAGATGATGAAAATGACTTGTATGATGTTGTCGGATGATGAAATGTCACATTTGATAAGTTGACTTCGAAAGGAATATAAAACCCCAATAACAAATAATATTGGCCAATTCGCATTTATTTGTCTGTGAAGATCAAATCTTCAGTTCATTTGCAAACTTTGAGTGGTTTCATTTCCCTTCTCTTCAAAAACAAAAAATAATGATGTTTGTCCATTGGCTCTGAAAATACAAAAAGCATCAAATGAAAATGCAAGTGAAGATGAATGCGAAGACGAAGAATCAGCAGAAGAAAAAGAAGATTGAGAAAAAGAAAAAGAGGTCGAAGAAGGTGAAGAAGGTGAAGAAGGTGAAGAAGGTGAAGAAGAAGAAGAAGAAGAAGAAGAAGAAGAAGAAGAAGAAGAAGAAGAAGAAGAAGAAGAAGAAGAAGAAGAAGAAGAAGAAGAAGAAGAAGAAGAAGAAGAAGAAGAAGAAGAAGAAGAAGAAGAAGAAGAAGAAGAAGAAGAAGAAGAAGAAGAAGGTGAAGATGAATAAGAATAAAAAGAAGAAGGTGAAGATGAAGAAAAAGAAGAAGAAGAAGAAGAATAAGAATAAAAAGAAGAAGGTGAAGATGAATAAAAAGAAGAAGAAGAAGGAGAAGAGGTAGAAGGAGAAGGAGAAGGAGAAGGAGAAGGAGAAGGAGAAGGAGAAGGAGAAACAAAAGTTGTTCAGTTGATGATTGAAGGAGTTGAAACAAACGACTCTGGGAAAAAGTTGATTGGCGCGTGCTCATCAATCGCTGATTCCATTGGAGAAGATGCTGCACAGTTTGAAATGTCTGTTAATGAGGAAGAAGGTGAAGAAGAAGAAGAAGAAAATGATGATGATGATGATGATGATGATGATGATGATGATGATGAAAATATTAAACAGTTGAATATGCCAAATCATATTCAATCTCATTCAATCTCATTCAATTCTGCTCTGTGTGTGACTGCCACAGCATGTCGAGCAGTTTCTGTTGCCTCATCTGAAATCCCACAACAAGCAGTCGATTGCAACAAGACACCAAACAGCACAACAAATTGTCCCTCCTCTCCTCTCCTCTCCTCTCCTGAGTCTGTCAACACATTCACCCAGCCACAAGCAGATTGTCTTCCTCATTCCCACCGTTCAGAAACAGCCTGCTCCTCTCCCACCAAAAAAACTGCACCCAGCCAACCTGCTGCTCCAATCACATTCAGACAATTCAAATGTTCGCATGAAAATAATATCAATCGCTTCGCATTCCAATTCCGAGCAGGCGCTCCTCAAAAAATGCTTGTTCCATCATCTCCTGCAGCACCTGCGCCGCAGACTCGCCCCCAATCCAAAACTCGTCTGAATCCTGCAATTAATTCGCATCTCCCGCTGCCTCAGGCGCTTCTCCCCGGCTGCCCATCGCTTCCTCTCAGCAGCAGCGTCTTCCCCATTTTTTGAGGCATTTCCCCTTCAGCAAGAAGATTCTCGATGCCTTCACCAAAGCCTGCCTCTGCCACAATCAACAAATCTCACTCAATTGAGGCCGGCTGGCCAAAAGCAGCAAAACAAGCTCCAGAAAACATAACACAGAACAAAACCAAACTCTCTCCAGATTGCACTCAAAATGCATCGCTTCTCCAACGACAAGCAAAATCGCCCCAACAAAATCGGCCTTCCTGCCTGAAACGTCCCATCCAGTCACAAACATTCGCTGATCGCCATCCAAAAATAAAATAAAAATAAAAAATAGTTGCATTTCTCCGCTTCTTCGCATCTCACACTCCAAAAAGCTGCTTTTCTCGTTCATCTGCCCCTCTTTCCCCATTTTGTTTGCTTGTTTGTTTGTTTGTTTGGCCTCTCAATCCATGCTGCCCCTCTTTCCTCATATTTTCTTCTTCAACAGCAAAATAACAGCCCTCGCAAATTCGTGCTGAATCGCCCCGCATGCGGAGCAAGTGACCCCCCTGCTGCCAGACTTGCCTTCCCAGCACATCTCCTGCCGTGCCCCAACAAAGGCAGAGCATTCACATTCGAACTGAAATTACCCTGCAGCAATCGCCTTGTCGCTGGCACTTGTGCTCCAACAGCATCTGCAGCTCCAAGCACCCGCTCTATTCCTGTCGCTTTCATCGCCACAACACTCCTTTCCAACAAAGAGCTCTCAGCAACCGCTGCAGCTGCACCCCGCCGGTTCCAATGACAGAATCTCCCTGATCCAACGTTGCAGGCACAGCCCTCAATTTCGAACTCTTTTGCAGCAGGTCTAATGGCATCATCCACTTGCGCCTTAGCAGTGATTCCATCGTCCAGATACATCGCCCTTATGCTTCTCCAATTCGCATGCCCCAAGGGCTCGTTTCCCCCTCCCCGAGGTTAATGCGATCCAGAACAACTCTTTCAAACATTTCCTTTGCGCGCTGCTTGCTCACCAATCACAAAAACGAATCAATCCTTAAGGGGAAGTTTTTTCAATAATGATTTTATAGCATTAATCGAACTATTCATTGCGTTGCCATACACAGCTGGCTCACTGCCGAGCGCACAAATTAATTCTTCACAAGAACGCAAACCCAAACCCAATTCAAGGATGGCCACGCTTTGCTTTGCACCCATGTTAGAGAAAAAAGTGGAGCAATATATCTCCAAAGCCAATCCCCTTGCCGGCGATACAAATAGCATCAGTGACGCCATGACAGAGGAAAGAAGACGAAGACAGCACATTCAATGAGACAGAAGAATTTCAAGCATAAAAGCTTCTTCTCAAGCCCAAAAGTGAAAATGCTCTCATAGAATTCATTCGTTGCACGAGTAATGCAGTTGTAGAATGTAATGATTTCCTTGTTGCGATAAATCAGCATCCGGATCTGCGTTCTCACACAAAAACAACCAAATAAACTGCTCAAACAAATAGAAGCTCATACCACAAAAACGGCGTATCTTCGCTGCACGTAATGATTTGTGCTCTTGCAAAAGGAACTGGTTTGATGATAATACATATTTTCGTTAGGAGGCAGCTCGTTTCGGGCAAAACTTGCCCATCTGAACTTCTTTAAAGTTTTCCTTTTACACACTACTTCCGCGCACTTGCCTCGCACAATACAATTTTGTTCATTCAATTCTATCGCAATGCAATGCTGCGGTCTGGTTTGAATCATCAGCCAGCTGATTTAAATCATTCTGCACAATGCCCGATTCGTTCCAAGGTTCAGCGCAATCAGCTTTCACGAAAATATATTGGCGCAAATTTTACATTTCTAGACAAACAGAGAAAAGCATATTATGCGCGTAAAACGACTCAAAACTCGCATAAAAATTCAATTAAGTGTTTCGTATTGGATTATGGTTATAAATGCATCATTATCGAGCATAGCATGGGAGCTATTCGTGGTAATATTTGTTAATAATTATCAGCAACAAATGAAAAGCAAATATTGTTTTCGGAATCAATCGAACATTCGTTATGAAAAAAATGGATTATGATCATCAAAATGCTTTTGTATTGCATTTCCAGTGGCTGTTCAGAATGGTGTCTATTTCGTTGGTTATGCCGAAGCAACTCGTTTTAAAGCTGGATGAAGTATTAATATTTGTGTTTGCGAGTTATTTTTCATGCTTTGTTGCACATGAATGGAAACAATTCATCTACAGAATGAATGATGCGTCAGCGCAAAGCGCTGCACCTGTACAGCAATAGACGAAGGACAATGTTACTCTACAAATGTTGCTAAGGTTCGCATTGCAATGGGCCCGGAAGAAAGATTTGAAGATGGAAAGTCTTTATGAATGGTAATTATTCAGAATATTGGAGAATACGAAATTAAAGAGGGGGACGAAAAATATCCATTTGAACATACGAAAATAATACTTTTTTCGATAATGATGAAGTTATGTTTGTACGATGATCCAGATGGATATGCTTCGTTTTGGTCATCATATATTTTCAAGCTAGATTGAGCAAAGAGAAAGAGAAAAAGAAAAACAGGGAAATGTGGAAAAGAAGAAATTAAAGAATTGTTTGAGCAAAATGAAAAGCTCAAACACTCAAGCCAGTCTAGCACGACCATTGAAAAGGGATAAAGGCAAATGGATAACTGCAAAGAAAAATAAAGGAGGCAACAATAACAAAAGGAGTACGAATAAGAAAAAATGAAGGAAGGGAACTACCATTTGCGAATGACAAAACAAGTGGTTGAAAAGGCGACGAATTTGATTACAGTCAATGAGCAAGGCAAGGGAATGTTTTGTGTTTGCCTGTACCAAACAAAGACAGCAAGCAGCAATATCTGCTGAATCGACTGCTTATTTCATTCATTTGTTCTTGACTTGTTTGCCTCAGCTGCAAATCCAATAAAGCAACAGGGCTTACAAACGCAGTTGTCTGGCAAAAACAAAAGGACTTATTTTTGCAGAGCGAAACAACGGAACACGAAGCAAGTTTGAAGGGGTAAAAAATCCGCCTTCAAGACAGCCACGAGTTACAAAGCATGGCAGAGTATCCCAACAGAGAAATGATTCATTACAACAAATAGACATGAAAATGAAAAAGGGAAGAATTGCCAAAAGAGACGGATGACAGGGCATCACAAGAGGAAAGCAAAGAAGAAAATGAAAATATTTGCCAACTTTGTGATGCAAATGTGAAAGAAAAATGGAAAAGATGAAGAAAACTGCGGAAAAGTGAAAGACTTGAGATTGATTCTAAATGAACAGGAAACATCGAAGCAAAACACGATAAAGCGAAATGAACGCGAGCGTGGCAGCGACAAAAAAAGAGAAATGAGCAGAAGAGATATTTCAAGCAAACGAAAAACAGCACCAAAGTGAATCAAAAACAAACAAGAAAAGAAAAGAAAAAAAATGCCAGTTTGGATTTGATTGAAAAGAAAAATGCGGCAGTGTCGAACAGTTGGCTCATCGTTGCTATCGTCCTTTTCTTGTCCTTCTTCAGATCAACTGAGTGTGCTTCAAAGTGTATCAAATGCTTGCTGCTTGTTGTTGCATGCTATTCTTTTCATCTTCACAGGCTTTTTTGTTTTGTCTCGTTGCTTTCCACTTTTCTTTTCCAGAAAAAGCTCAATCTTGTGTTGCTCTCCCCTGCTCACTTCCGAAGCATTGATATTTATCAACGCTTTTTGCCTCAAACTACATTGGCATCGAAAGGTGTTTGCACAACTTAAGCTTCGTGCGACAATCACATGCTAATAATAAGTGATGGCGAGGGTTATTCCACTTCCCCCATTCCTTCGTTTTCTGCTTCCTTTTCCTCCTCATTTTTATCAAACTTCTGCGACATCGTCTCAAGTATTCCACCTAACAAATCACATTTCTGTTGTTTGTGATGCCTTTCATCTTCGTCATCCTCACTCACTTCCATGGATATCAAAAATATTGTTATTTTCTTCCCATCAAAATCCATCAGATTCAATGACGGGCCTTATCTCCTGTGACTGTTCAGGAGCACAACACTTATTTTCAATCTGTCGCAACCAGCGGTCGAGTCTGTGTAGGAATGGAAGTGATGCTATTTTAAGCCAAGAAAAGTCGATCAGGGCGCACAACAAAAAACAGAGAGAGAGAGAGAGAGAGAGAGACGATTCTTTCTTTTTCATTTGGAGGTTGAAGGGTATGCAGAAGAAAAAGAAGGAGGAGGAGGAGAAGCTGTTCAGAATGAGTGATTTGACAGTGCCTTTCGAGAGATTTTGCAACTTCATGTGCATTCAACGAGTCGCGAAAAATAAAAAGAGAAGACGAACTGAATTTGAAGGAGAAGTACATTCAAATGAGAATTTACGAAAGCGGGGCATGAATAGCATGCAGACAAATTGGAATGGAAAAAATGAAGAAATTATAATTTATGTGAAACTACAAGATATCATCGAAGAAATACTCTTTTGAAGAAAGGAAAAAGATAATACCTTCGCACTGAGGGCTGACTCGAAATTGAAGAAACAAAATTAGAGAAACTTATGAGGATATATTTTTTCTGCGTTGATGTTATTCTTTTTCTAAGCAAATAGTAGCATATATGCCATTTGAAAATGGGATGAAAGCTCATGAATTTGGCAATGATACGGAAAATATTCAAAAATTAAAAGAAATAATGATAGAATATTAACTGTTTTATATGATGAAAATAGAAGGAATAATAAAGAAATCAGACAAATTTCATCATTTCCAGTGATTTTTGTGTCAACTGCACAGAAAGTGAGTGTTTGAGTTGGAACAAATGTTGAGGAAAGGAGGGTGAGAGAGGCGTCTTGGAGGAGGGAGATGAAGGCGTTGAGGGCATACTCGATGGTGGCGCATGGGGTCTGTTGGGGTCTGCCACAGGCATCAGCATCAGTTCCACCATTTGCAACGATTTTGTTCTGGGCAATGAGTGGGAGCCAGCCATTGTACGCAGCGTTATCAGCAGTTCCTGCATTCCACACTCTTTTTGTTGGAGTTGTTGAGCCACAATTCTCAAATGGAGATTGGGTGATACTGCTGCCATTGAAAAAGACATCGTTTCCTCTGCCATTTGTGGCAGTGTTGCCATCGAAGAAACAAAATGTGATGAATTTTATTCCATTCATCCAAGAGTAAGTGACATCCAAATAGATGGCAGCTCCTCCATAACTGGCAGATGCAGTCAGATTGTTATTTATAAATTGGCAATCATTAACCAAAAACTGAGTTGGTTTATTTTGTGGGGGATCATTAAATGTGAGAGAACCAGCAGAATTGCCCCCTGTATTAGCAATGCACTTGCATTTGGAAAACAAGAATTGAAAATTTGTTGGAATTCCTTCAAGCGCAAAATACCAACCCGTTCCACACCAGTATGTTATCTTACAACTTTCCACTCTATTTTCTGAGAACGTCCAAACAGAATTCGTTTGAGGATACCTGATGCAATTTGCTCCTCCATGGCCAGCCGAGCATCCCGTGAAATTTGATTTTGCCATATTTATTTTCAACAAGTAATGACAGTATAATGCCCCTCCACCACTATCACTTCCTGGACAATTGCAATTGAAAAACGAACAAGAAGTGATTTCGAGATTGGCATTTGTGCACTCGACATGAAGTGCACCGCCATTATCACTTCCACTATTTGAATCATTCCATTCACACCATTCGAATCTGTGGCTGTTCTCATCAAATGAAGTCAGTCTTCCAGGTTTCGCTCTTTGAGATTCAGATCCGATATGCACGACAGCAGCATTTGGTGAAGAGCGTGTTTGGTGAAGAAAAGAGGCATTGAAGGCAGAGAGAGAGGTGGATGGGCTGTTTAGGTTGGGGAGAATGGCTCCATCAATGGGGTTGTGAGTGTGGAGGAAAATGGTTGAATTGGAGGATTTTGTTAGTAAGAAGAACACACAAAAATGAAAGAAGAAAACCAGATAAAAATGGAAAATCAAATATCTCGGTATTTGTTTATTTATTTATCTTCATCATTCTCAGCTTCAATCAACTCACCAACTCATTGCATGCTCTTCAAATTCTTCTTCCACTTCATCATTCACTTCATCTATTTTGAATTTCTTCAAATTTGATATCTACGTCAGAGATCGTGAATGAAATGAAGAAAAAGATGAACTTTTGCAACCGAAGGAAATATTCAGAAATAAGAAAGAGAGGAAGAAGAATGAAAGAAGACGAAAGAAGAGGAGAAAGAGAAAGAGAAATAAGATTCTGATTTTTAGGATAATTGATAAATGGAAATGAGATTGAGAGGGTTGAAGAGATTTTTGTGTTAAAGAGAGAAGATGTTTCGAAGAGGAGATTCGAGTTGAATGTTGAATTTGGGAAGAAAAGTATTTGGATAAACGGAGGGTAATTTTGAGAAGCGATATAGCAAACAAGGATGAATGACAAGATTCAAGAAATAAACTATCAAATTTGAGAGAAAAGAAGGAATGAGAGAAGAGGAGAAAATGGAGAAAGAGATAATAACAGGAAAAGAGAAGGGACATGAAAAGACTTTTCATTGGAAAAATTAGAGAAGGAAAGATAAGCTACGGTCAGCCATTATATTCAGCATTATCAGCTGTTCCTTGATTCCACACTCTTTTTGATGCTGTTGTTGAGCCACAATTCTCAAATGGAGATTGAGTGATATTACTTCCATTGAAAAACACGTCGTTTCCTCTGCCATTTGTGGCAGTGTTGCCATTGAAAAAACAAAATGTGATGAATTTTATTTCATTCATCCAAGAATAAGTATTCCTAAAAAACATTGCAGCACCTCCCCATGAAGTTGAATTTGATGTCAATTTGTTATTTATGAACTGACAATCATTGACCAAAAACTGACTCGGTTTGTTTTGTGGAGGATTATTGAATGTGAGAGAACCAGCGGAATCGTTACCTGAATTTGAGATGCACTTGCATTTGGAAAACAGGAATTGACCGTTTTCTGGAAAAGCACCAATATAAAAATACCAACCAGTTCCGCACCAGCTAGATATTGAACAATTTTCGACTTTGTTTTCTGAATGGTAATAAGCAGAATTGTGCTGTGGATTTGTTGTATGAACTGCTCCTCCATGAGCAGCAGAACAATTTGTGAAATTGGATTTTGTAATATCAATTTTCAACAAACTATTACAGTATAACCCTCCACCTTGCCCCTCTCCGGTGCATGAACAATTGTTGAATGAACAAGAAGTGATTTCGAGATTTGCGTTTGTGCAATTGACTTTAAGCGCACCTCCATCACTTGATCCACCAGTTGAATCATTCCATTCGCACCACTCAAAGCGATGGCTACTTGCATCGAATGAAGACAGTCTTCCAAGTGATTTTCTGTGAGTTTCAGTTCCAATATGAACGATAGGTGCATTTGATGAAGATCGAGTTTGGTGAAGAAAAGAAGCATTGAAGGCAGAGAGAGAAGTGGATGGGCTGTTGAGGTTGGGGAGAATGGCTCCATCGATGGGGTTTTTGGTGAGCAAAAGAATAAATCAATAGAAAAAGAATAGAGTTATATTTGTGAAGCGTGCATTCACAATGATGATTATGAAATAGATGAGAGATTGATCATTATTTGAATCTGAATATGATAATTGCTTTTTTTTCGGGGTTTTCTTTGGAAAATTGTTTTTGAATGAGTGAGTGATCCAGCAAGAGAAGAAGAAAAAGATTTTCATTAGAGTGTGAATTATTTTGTCGAAAGAATGAGTGCTGTTTGAAATTGGAATAGTGTGTTTGCTCAGAGCATTTGTGTTTGTTGAGCAGTTTCATTCTGTTTGCCTTCTGAACGATTGTGCTTTCTGTGGTAAAGGCATAAAAAGATTGATAAAAAAATATCTGTTCTTTGTTTTTCTTTTTCTTAGTATTTGTTGCACAATAAAATAATTTGAAATGAGAATTTTTGTGCATGAAATGGTGAGCTTGTGGTTTGCCATTGTCGAATTTTGAAAGTGTTGTTAATTGTTGTTGTTCTCGAAACGGAGTTATTTGTTTGTTCTGATTTTTTCAAAAATGTTATTTTTCTTGGAGCGTGAATAATTGTGGATATCTTTGTGAATATTCAATCCTCGCAACAATTATTGATATTTATTTGAATTAGTGTTTTGATGTTTTTATTTTTATTTTATTTTTTTTTTTAATAAATAAAATAAATTATTGGCAAACCCATACCGCCATTGGTGATTGTGATTTCACTGCTTCTGCAACATCCATATTAAAGACAGAAAAATACTTCTTTTTATTGAATTTTTTTTTTTTCAATAACAAAAAACACCAAAACAATCTAAAATACTGATTGCTTATGAATTCAATTTTTGAATATATTGTTTTTCATTTTTTTCCTCATTTTTGAAATTCTATTTTGTCTGTCAAACATTTCGGTTTGAAAATTCATTTTGAATATTTGGAAATGAACACTTGAAATTGATAACTTCTTATCAATAGACCATATCCTTTCTTTCATCTCAAGCATTGACTTTAACTGTAATAACTATATTTCAGACATTTTAATATGGATTGATAAATAAATGGGAAAAAAACTTGCAATAATCCACACCCCCAAATTTAAGTCATTTCAAAAATAACAACAAAAATTATTGAAGTTAGAAATTTAATGATTAAATTTGGTATAATAATCTTTATCATAATTTATTATTCAAAATTGATAAACTATTTGGGGAAAAATATGGACTTCCAAGCTTTTGATGAACAAATCATAAATAATTTGTTTCACTAATAACTATTTGAAACTTGTCAGATTTCAAAATAAATTGGATTTTTTTATCAAAACATCTGCGTCACCTTGGAAAAGGCGAGACAAAGTCATTCAGTGCACGTCAGGTTTTTTTTTTTTTTTTTTTTTTTTTTTTTTTTTTTTTTTTTTTTTTTTTTTTTTTTTTCCTGAGAAAAACCAACAATTTTAAAAAATTTTGCTAGGAAAAGGATAAAACATTTACCAATAATTCAAAATTCTCATGACAAAAATTTTTGCACAATTTTTAATCAATTAACTTTAATTAAATATTAATTTATTACTATTCTTTTTCACACTTTCACATAAATTATAACTTTCACTAAAAATGTGCAACAAGATTGTTTAATTTGTTTGTTAATGTTTTTGAAGAATTGTTTTCTGTTTTGCATTTTTATTAATATTCATTTTTGAAAAGAATAAAACTTCAGTGTGTATTAATATTGGAAAAAATATTATCTACAATAGACATATTTCATGATTCTCCATATTGATTCTTGTAATTTGCAATAAAAAATTTATTCATTTTTGTTAAGAATAGTTTGTTTCGACAAAAATAAAAATATTGCGAGTTTTAAAAAATAAATTTGAATCAAGGAAATATTTTCCATGAATAAAGAACAAAATTCTTTCTTGTTACATATATTAAAAATGATTTCAAAAATTATAAATTATTTTGTTTTCTGTATCCTAAATTTGTTTCTTTGTTTTCATTTGAAAGTTGCTCCTCTCCTTTTTGTGAAAGTTTCTTTGGATGAATAAAAAAAATGCACGTCATTGCTATTCATTTTGATGGTTCTGATTAACTTCCTCGTTTTTTAACATTCATCATCGTAATCATCACTATCTCATTCTTTTTCTTTCTTTTCTTTATTGAATTCTTCGTCTTCTCCTCTTTATTATTTCCCCTCCTCCTCTTCTCATCTTTTTTGCTGTTTCAATTTCTATTTCTTTATCTTTATCTTATTCTTATTCTTATTCTTATTCTTATTCATATTCTTATTCTTATTCTTATTCTTATTCTTTTTCGCAAGTCGCACTGCCTCTGCACTTGCCCTCCGCTCCCTTTTCCTCCTCACTTCCACGCAGTCCATTCACGTGAACAGCTCCAGCTCCTTTTTTCTGCGGATCCCGCTTCTTTAAGGTTGCACATCTCTTCGTCGCTTTCCACATCCCGCAACGCCATCACATCCTCCCCGTTCACCATTTCTTCCAGCTGGCTTATGTTCGGAAGCAGCACCTCCGTCTCCCAGCTCCGCAGGATGTGATAACACCCGTGCACCACACAAAACACAACTTTCTTTGAGTATTACTCACAGTGAAGCAGCTCCAGCATCCGTCCCACATCCAAATTCGCAACTCCAAACAATTCTCTCGTTTGATGTTCATAATTATCTTCCTCTTTCTAAACACCACTCTTCCCCTCCTCTCTTCCGTTTCCACATCCTCCATTCCCTTTTTTTTCATCATGAACATCCATCCTTCCTCACCACATTCTTCTCCAGTTCTTCATTCAATTCCTTCAATGTTTTCTCAGCATCCACTCCACACTTTGCTCTTCTGCTTTTCCTCTGCCATCTCCTTGGGATGCACAAGTCTCTGATCCTGCTGCTTCCTCTGCCGACGCTTTCGCACGTGGAACCCCACAGTAATCACCACCACTATTACACACATTGTACTCACTTCAATATGCAGTATGATCGTCTTCCCATTCAGCTCAAGCAGGCTCTGCCCCCTGCCTATACCTTCCTTTCCTCTTTCCAGTGTAATTGCTGCTGTCTCGTTGAACTTTTTTCCTTCACTTACGTCATCCTCCCCTGTCTCCTCCCCTGTTCTCCACACTCCCCCTTCCCCGCCTCTCCGCTCCTCCACAGCCAGCTCCTCGCTCAAATACACCACATTCGCCAGCACCTCCTCATCTGCCCCTCTCTCCTCAATCACCCCCGCCCGATTCTCCCGAACCCCCGCCGCTCCGTGTTCTGCCCTGTGCTCTCAAAACTGTATGTCCTCACACGCTGGCCCCCATCTGCCCCACGCACAATTATCTGGAAGTACAGCCCGCACTGCACCAGCTCCTGCACCACGAACTCCAGCCGCGCCTGCCCCCAGCTGCATGTCCAGCTGACGTTCGAAAGCACGGAGCAGAAACACATACCAATTGCGCCTGCTGTTTAACCATCCTGTTCAGCTCGCATCTGCTCCCCGGACCAAACATATCGCTCACTGCTGTGCTCCCCACCTCCGCACGCTCCCTCCTCTGTTGGAACACCTGCATATCGATCTGTCTCAGCTCATCCCCAATCGCCACACACTCCTCAACCACCAGCACGCATCTCTCTTTCCTCCTCAATCTCACATTTCCATTTTCAAATGTCATTGAAAATATTAACAACTGTGACTCAATCACCACAAACCCTGCTGCTGCTCTGTGCTTTTCAACATCTCCTTCCTGCTAAAAAATTCTCTCAGCACCGCGCAGGCAACAACACGTTCTATTTTCTCCGAACCGTTATTCGCTTCTGATCCTCAGCCTCTAAACTCCTGCCATTGTCTAAGTTTTGATAAGCACATCTTTTGTCCGCTCCATGTCTATGTGAAGAGCGTGCTTTAAAGGTTGAAATAAGTTTGTAAAAAAATATAAGAAAAAAATGAAAATATAAAAATTTTTCACAAACGATAAATACAACAATTTTTTAAAGATGAAAATTTATATAAAGACATTTTTTAAAATTAAAAATACAAACATTTGAAAAAATGGACTGTTGACTTAAATCACTTCAGCGACAGACAGTGACGTGAATTCTGTGGTATATATTCTTTAAAGAAATGATCACGACACAACCCATTGTTTCATAAAAAATTGAAAATGAACGTATGAAAAAAAAAAATTAAAATCAATTATTAAACAAAAATAAAAATATTTTACCACTTATCAATTATTCTTTATGTTATCAGTTTCAAACAAAAAAACAACATAAAAATGAGTGAATAAAATATTTTTTCAGTCATATCGCGTCACTCCAATAATGTTCACGTCAGAAGGCATGCGACGCAGATGTTTATTCATATCTGTAAACAAACGTCATTGACATACAAGCAAAATGTTTTGTAACCTTTCATGTATTTAGAAAAATAAACACTTTTCTTTCAAATTATTTGATCACAGAAAGTTTATCTTGGATGCATAATTCTTCAATGAAAATGCCTGAAGCCAAATATTTGGCATAAGTGTAACAAACTACCTCTTTCAATTAAACAACTTTTTTCGTTTCAACAACATATTAATCAATAACATAAAAAATTAACACATTTGGGTGGAATAACTTTTTGAAATGTCAACGAAAAATTTCAAAAAAGAATTGTTGTGATCTATACCATAATTAAATCCTTGTTTATATCTTTTTCGTTAAAAACGTTAATGATTGTGATTTGAAAGTTTATTGATGTTCTAATTACTCAATACTTGAAATGTCACAAATAAAGTTTGAAATTGAACAATCTTTATCATTATTTATGTTGTATTTTTTCTGTTTATATTGATGGAATTCTTGGAGTCACATTCAGTTCGTTTATAAAAATGCCAATTCAATTATTAATAAACGAATGCATTGGAGCTCGAACAAGTTATACTTGTTTTCATATTTTTTTTAACAAAAATTGTTGTTTGTTAATTGAACTTCTTTTTTTCTGACTGTTTTTCACACTGAAATACGGGCAATTATTTTTTAATATTTGTGAATAATATTGGATCAACGTTTTCTGAATATGTTTGTTGTTGTTAATTACGCTGTAGTGAAGTTGTCACATTGAGTTTTGAAATTTTTTCAAAATAACCAAAAAAATGATCAGCAAAAGTGATTTTGACTTTTTTGTTTCTTCATAAAGTTTCAATGAAAAGAACAAACAGTTGTTTTCAGAATGAAAACATATAATGAAATTTTTTGGAAAGAAGAATGAAGATATTTTGAATTTTTCTTGTGATATGAAAAATACAGTAATTCAAAATTCTCATTCAATCAAAAAAAAAAAAAAAAAAAAAAAAAAAAATATGTTAAATTTAGAAAGACAATTTAATACAAATCCATCACTGCAAACAGAAAAGCAATCTAACAACGCAAATAATATATTTTCTTTCTCCTTCAATCTCACCTTTTGCCTCTCATACTCCTTTTCAGCCTCTTTTTCTGATCCAATATGCAATAGAATCAAAAGAGGATCTCTTTGAATTATGCTATATAATGTAATATCAATCAGAGAAGTATTCAAAAATGTGGGTTTGAATAAAAAAGCTGTCGATTAGAGGAGGTTGTATCAGTTTGAGGAAGGAAGAAGGTTCATTTCGTCAATGAGACACTTCATGTTCTCCGCAGTTAATGTTCTATCCACAATTCACTGAAGCGAATTTTTTACGTGAAAAAGTTAGGAAGAATGATGTACATGAAAGACTCAGAGCAAGGCATGTTCGCAGCTGTCTCTCATAACAAAGTTGGTCATACTCAAGGTGCAACTTGGAGGATACGCTTGTTAAGCTGGAAAAGCTGGAGATACATTTTTCTGTTGTTGAAGTTAATGATTCGCAGGAGCTTGGTTTCGTTCAGTCAGATTGAGCCTGTGAAGAAGATGAGTCGAACTTCCAAGAAGTCTTTTTCGATAAAGAAAATGGAATAATCATTCAAAGGCATGCGCATCAAAGGTGAGACGAGGTTGACAGGAGGAAAGAAAAGATAACTGAGAAGTCGATGAATGGATATTGAAGATCTCGTGGAGAGAAATGAGGAGAAGGCGGAGAAGAGGAAGTTGTTGAGGAGGAAGATGAGGAAGATGAGGAAGATGAGGAAGATGAGGAAGATGAGGAAGAAGGAGAAGGAAATGATGTTGATCGTAATGGTTGTGTTTGTGGTTGTAATTATGGTCAGAGTTTGTCACTTAAGGTAATGGTGGAGGTTGAGCCATTTCCTGTGATTTTAGTGTCAACAGCATTGAATGTGAGTGTTTGAGTTGGAATATATATTGAAGTTAGGGGGGTGAAAGAGGCGTTTTGGGTATCTGTCATGCGAACAAGAGCGAATTCGATTGTTTTGCATGGACTGAGTTGTGTGATTCCGCAGAGATCGGTGTTTGTCCTATTATTTGACACGATTTTATAAGTTGTTATGATGGGGAGCCAAACATTATATGCATCGCTATCTGCGGTTGCTGCATTTCACATTATTTTTGTTGGATTTATTGTGTCATACTTATTGAATGAAAATTGGGTGATGTTGCTTCCATTGAATTAGACATCATTCCATCTTCCATTTTTGGCAGCGAAGCCATCCAAGAAACAGAACGTGATGAATATTACACTATTCATTTTAGTGAAAGTGTTTGTGCAACACAGGGCGGCTCCACCATTGGAAGTTGATGAACTTGTCAATTTATTATTGATGAAGAGACACTCAACGATAAAAAACATGTTGGGCTTGTTATTCGGAGGTTAATGAAATGTGAGAGAGACAGCATAATCACCATATGAGTTTGGAATGCACTTGCATTTTGAAGATAAACATTGAGCACATGTTGGAAAATCAACAATGTTAAAATGCCAGCCAGTTCAACACCAGTTTGTCATTGAACAACTACCCACTCTGTTATCTGAAAACGTTGAATTAGAAGTGGATGGCGATCAAGCTGACAATTCACTCATTTATCTACTGTCAAGAAACTTGAAAAATTGTATTTTGTTTTTTCAGCATTTTTCAAAAATTTCTAGATCATGAATGTTAAACCTTTGTCTTTTAGAATTCAGTGACATTTTAGAATCAACAGTATGTCATCGAACATTGCTCTCTCATGATTATATTGTAAGGCATTTTGTTATGATTGATCTTTGAAGGGATAATACTTAATTTACAGAAGTTATTGCGATATTTTATATTTCAGTAATAACAACATAAATAATGATAAAGATTGTTCAATTTCAAACTTTATTTGTGACATTTCAAGTATTGAGTAATTAGAACATCAATAAACTTTCAAATCACAATCATTAACGTTTTTAACGAAAAAGATATAAACAAGGATTTAATTATGGTATAGATCACAACAATTCTTTTTTGAAATTATTCGTTGACATTTCAAAAAGTTATTCCACCCAAATGTGTTAATTTTTTATGTTATTGATTAATATGTTGTTGAAACGAAAAAAGTTGTTTAATTGAAAGAGGTAGTTTGTTACACTTATGCCAAATATTTGGCTTCAGGCATTTTCATTGAAGAATTATGCATCCAAGATAAACTTTCTGTGATCAAATAATTTGAAAGAAAAGTGTTTATTTTTCTAAATACATGAAAGGTTACAAAACATTTTGCTTGTATGTCAATGACGTTTGTTTACAGATATGAATAAACATCTGCGTCGCATGCCTTCTGACGTGAACATTATTGGAGTGACGCGATATGACTGAAAAAATATTTTATTCACTCATTTTTATGTTGTTTTTTTGTTTGAAACTGATAACATAAAGAATAATTGATAAGTGGTAAAATATTTTTATTTTTGTTTAATAATTGATTTTAATTTTTTTTTTTCATACGTTCATTTTCAATTTTTTATGAAACAATGGGTTGTGTCGTGATCATTTCTTTAAAGAATATATACCACAGAATTCACGTCACTGTCTGTCGCTGAAGTGATTTAAGTCAACAGTCCATTTTTTCAAATGTTTGTATTTTTAATTTTAAAAAATGTCTTTATATAAATTTTCATCTTTAAAAAATTGTTGTATTTATCGTTTGTGAAAAATTTTTATATTTTCATTTTTTCTTATATTTTTTTACAAACTTATTTCAACCTTTAAAGCACGCTCTTCACATAGACATGGAGCGGACAAAAGATGTGCTTATCAAAACTTAGACAATGGCAGGAGTTTAGAGGCTGAGGATCAGAAGCGAATAACGGTTCGGAGAAAATAGAACGTGTTGTTGCCTGCGCGGTGCTGAGAGAATTTTTTAGCAGGAAGGAGATGTTGAAAAGCACAGAGCAGCAGCAGGGTTTGTGGTGATTGAGTCACAGTTGTTAATATTTTCAATGACATTTGAAAATGGAAATGTGAGATTGAGGAGGAAAGAGAGATGCGTGCTGGTGGTTGAGGAGTGTGTGGCGATTGGGGATGAGCTGAGACAGATCGATATGCAGGTGTTCCAACAGAGGAGGGAGCGTGCGGAGGTGGGGAGCACAGCAGTGAGCGATATGTTTGGTCCGGGGAGCAGATGCGAGCTGAACAGGATGGTTAAACAGCAGGCGCAATTGGTATGTGTTTCTGCTCCGTGCTTTCGAACGTCAGCTGGACATGCAGCTGGGGGCAGGCGCGGCTGGAGTTCGTGGTGCAGGAGCTGGTGCAGTGCGGGCTGTACTTCCAGATAATTGTGCGTGGGGCAGATGGGGGCCAGCGTGTGAGGACATACAGTTTTGAGAGCACAGGGCAGAACACGGAGCGGCGGGGGTTCGGGAGAATCGGGCGGGGGGTGATTGAGGAGAGAGGGGCAGATGAGGAGGTGCTGGCGAATGTGGTGTATTTGAGCGAGGAGCTGGCTGTGGAGGAGCGGAGAGGCGGGGAAGGGGGAGTGTGGAGAACAGGGGAGGAGACAGGGGAGGATGACGTAAGTGAAGGAAAAAAGTTCAACGAGACAGCAGCAATTACACTGGAAAGAGGAAAGGAAGGTATAGGCAGGGGGCAGAGCCTGCTTGAGCTGAATGGGAAGACGATCATACTGCATATTGAAGTGAGTACAATGTGTGTAATAGTGGTGGTGATTACTGTGGGGTTCCACGTGCGAAAGCGTCGGCAGAGGAAGCAGCAGGATCAGAGACTTGTGCATCCCAAGGAGATGGCAGAGGAAAAGCAGAAGAGCAAAGTGTGGAGTGGATGCTGAGAAAACATTGAAGGAATTGAATGAAGAACTGGAGAAGAATGTGGTGAGGAAGGATGGATGTTCATGATGAAAAAAAAGGGAATGGAGGATGTGGAAACGGAAGAGAGGAGGGGAAGAGTGGTGTTTAGAAAGAGGAAGATAATTATGAACATCAAACGAGAGAATTGTTTGGAGTTGCGAATTTGGATGTGGGACGGATGCTGGAGCTGCTTCACTGTGAGTAATACTCAAAGAAAGTTGTGTTTTGTGTGGTGCACGGGTGTTATCACATCCTGCGGAGCTGGGAGACGGAGGTGCTGCTTCCGAACATAAGCCAGCTGGAAGAAATGGTGAACGGGGAGGATGTGATGGCGTTGCGGGATGTGGAAAGCGACGAAGAGATGTGCAACCTTAAAGAAGCGGGATCCGCAGAAAAAAGGAGCTGGAGCTGTTCACGTGAATGGACTGCGTGGAAGTGAGGAGGAAAAGGGAGCGGAGGGCAAGTGCAGAGGCAGTGCGACTTGCGAAAAAGAATAAGAATAAGAATAAGAATAAGAATAAGAATATGAATAAGAATAAGAATAAGAATAAGAATAAGATAAAGATAAAGAAATAGAAATTGAAACAGCAAAAAAGATGAGAAGAGGAGGAGGGGAAATAATAAAGAGGAGAAGACGAAGAATTCAATAAAGAAAAGAAAGAAAAAGAATGAGATAGTGATGATTACGATGATGAATGTTAAAAAACGAGGAAGTTAATCAGAACCATCAAAATGAATAGCAATGACGTGCATTTTTTTTATTCATCCAAAGAAACTTTCACAAAAAGGAGAGGAGCAACTTTCAAATGAAAACAAAGAAACAAATTTAGGATACAGAAAACAAAATAATTTATAATTTTTGAAATCATTTTTAATATATGTAACAAGAAAGAATTTTGTTCTTTATTCATGGAAAATATTTCCTTGATTCAAATTTATTTTTTAAAACTCGCAATATTTTTATTTTTGTCGAAACAAACTATTCTTAACAAAAATGAATAAATTTTTTATTGCAAATTACAAGAATCAATATGGAGAATCATGAAATATGTCTATTGTAGATAATATTTTTTCCAATATTAATACACACTGAAGTTTTATTCTTTTCAAAAATGAATATTAATAAAAATGCAAAACAGAAAACAATTCTTCAAAAACATTAACAAACAAATTAAACAATCTTGTTGCACATTTTTAGTGAAAGTTATAATTTATGTGAAAGTGTGAAAAAGAATAGTAATAAATTAATATTTAATTAAAGTTAATTGATTAAAAATTGTGCAAAAATTTTTGTCATGAGAATTTTGAATTATTGGTAAATGTTTTATCCTTTTCCTAGCAAAATTTTTTAAAATTGTTGGTTTTTCTCAGGAAAAAAAAAAAAAAAAAAAAAAAAAAAAAAAAAAAAAAAAAAAAAAAAAAAAACCTGACGTGCACTGAATGACTTTGTCTCGCCTTTTCCAAGGTGACGCAGATGTTTTGATAAAAAAATCCAATTTATTTTGAAATCTGACAAGTTTCAAATAGTTATTAGTGAAACAAATTATTTATGATTTGTTCATCAAAAGCTTGGAAGTCCATATTTTTCCCCAAATAGTTTATCAATTTTGAATAATAAATTATGATAAAGATTATTATACCAAATTTAATCATTAAATTTCTAACTTCAATAATTTTTGTTGTTATTTTTGAAATGACTTAAATTTGGGGGTGTGGATTATTGCAAGTTTTTTTCCCATTTATTTATCAATCCATATTAAAATGTCTGAAATATAGTTATTACAGTTAAAGTCAATGCTTGAGATGAAAGAAAGGATATGGTCTATTGATAAGAAGTTATCAATTTCAAGTGTTCATTTCCAAATATTCAAAATGAATTTTCAAACCGAAATGTTTGACAGACAAAATAGAATTTCAAAAATGAGGAAAAAAATGAAAAACAATATATTCAAAAATTGAATTCATAAGCAATCAGTATTTTAGATTGTTTTGGTGTTTTTTGTTATTGAAAAAAAAATTCAATAAAAAGAAGTATTTTTCTGTCTTTAATATGGATGTTGCAGAAGCAGTGAAATCACAATCACCAATGGCGGTATGGGTTTGCCAATAATTTATTTTATTTATTAAAAAAAAAAATAAAATAAAAATAAAAACATCAAAACACTAATTCAAATAAATATCAATAATTGTTGCGAGGATTGAATATTCACAAAGATATCCACAATTATTCACGCTCCAAGAAAAATAACATTTTTGAAAAAATCAGAACAAACAAATAACTCCGTTTCGAGAACAACAACAATTAACAACACTTTCAAAATTCGACAATGGCAAACCACAAGCTCACCATTTCATGCACAAAAATTCTCATTTCAAATTATTTTATTGTGCAACAAATACTAAGAAAAAGAAAAACAAAGAACAGATATTTTTTTATCAATCTTTTTATGCCTTTACCACAGAAAGCACAATCGTTCAGAAGGCAAACAGAATGAAACTGCTCAACAAACACAAATGCTCTGAGCAAACACACTATTCCAATTTCAAACAGCACTCATTCTTTCGACAAAATAATTCACACTCTAATGAAAATCTTTTTCTTCTTCTCTTGCTGGATCACTCACTCATTCAAAAACAATTTTCCAAAGAAAACCCCGAAAAAAAGCAATTATCATATTCAGATTCAAATAATGATCAATCTCTCATCTATTTCATAATCATCATTGTGAATGCACGCTTCACAAATATAACTCTATTCTTTTTCTATTGATTTATTCTTTTGCTCACCAAAAACCCCATCGATGGAGCCATTCTCCCCAACCTCAACAGCCCATCCACTTCTCTCTCTGCCTTCAATGCTTCTTTTCTTCACCAAACTCGATCTTCATCAAATGCACCTATCGTTCATATTGGAACTGAAACTCACAGAAAATCACTTGGAAGACTGTCTTCATTCGATGCAAGTAGCCATCGCTTTGAGTGGTGCGAATGGAATGATTCAACTGGTGGATCAAGTGATGGAGGTGCGCTTAAAGTCAATTGCACAAACGCAAATCTCGAAATCACTTCTTGTTCATTCAACAATTGTTCATGCACCGGAGAGGGGCAAGGTGGAGGGTTATACTGTAATAGTTTGTTGAAAATTGATATTACAAAATCCAATTTCACAAATTGTTCTGCTGCTCATGGAGGAGCAGTTCATACAACAAATCCACAGCACAATTCTGCTTATTACCATTCAGAAAACAAAGTCGAAAATTGTTCAATATCTAGCTGGTGCGGAACTGGTTGGTATTTTTATATTGGTGCTTTTCCAGAAAACGGTCAATTCCTGTTTTCCAAATGCAAGTGCATCTCAAATTCAGGTAACGATTCCGCTGGTTCTCTCACATTCAATAATCCTCCACAAAACAAACCGAGTCAGTTTTTGGTCAATGATTGTCAGTTCATAAATAACAAATTGACATCAAATTCAACTTCATGGGGAGGTGCTGCAATGTTTTTAGGAATACTTATTCTTGGATGAATGAAATAAAATTCATCACATTTTGTTTTTTCAATGGCAACACTGCCACAAATGGCAGAGGAAACGACGTGTTTTTCAATGGAAGTAATATCACTCAATCTCCATTTGAGAATTGTGGCTCAACAACAGCATCAAAAAGAGTGTGGAATCAAGGAACAGCTGATAATGCTGAATATAATGGCTGACCGTAGCTTATCTTTCCTTCTCTAATTTTTCCAATGAAAAGTCTTTTCATGTCCCTTCTCTTTTCCTGTTATTATCTCTTTCTCCATTTTCTCCTCTTCTCTCATTCCTTCTTTTCTCTCAAATTTGATAGTTTATTTCTTGAATCTTGTCATTCATCCTTGTTTGCTATATCGCTTCTCAAAATTACCCTCCGTTTATCCAAATACTTTTCTTCCCAAATTCAACATTCAACTCGAATCTCCTCTTCGAAACATCTTCTCTCTTTAACACAAAAATCTCTTCAACCCTCTCAATCTCATTTCCATTTATCAATTATCCTAAAAATCAGAATCTTATTTCTCTTTCTCTTTCTCCTCTTCTTTCGTCTTCTTTCATTCTTCTTCCTCTCTTTCTTATTTCTGAATATTTCCTTCGGTTGCAAAAGTTCATCTTTTTCTTCATTTCATTCACGATCTCTGACGTAGATATCAAATTTGAAGAAATTCAAAATAGATGAAGTGAATGATGAAGTGGAAGAAGAATTTGAAGAGCATGCAATGAGTTGGTGAGTTGATTGAAGCTGAGAATGATGAAGATAAATAAATAAACAAATACCGAGATATTTGATTTTCCATTTTTATCTGGTTTTCTTCTTTCATTTTTGTGTGTTCTTCTTACTAACAAAATCCTCCAATTCAACCATTTTCCTCCACACTCACAACCCCATTGATGGAGCCATTCTCCCCAACCTAAACAGCCCATCCACCTCTCTCTCTGCCTTCAATGCCTCTTTTCTTCACCAAACACGCTCTTCACCAAATGCTGCTGTCGTGCATATCGGATCTGAATCTCAAAGAGCGAAACCTGGAAGACTGACTTCATTTGATGAGAACAGCCACAGATTCGAATGGTGTGAATGGAATGATTCAAATAGTGGAAGTGATAATGGCGGTGCACTTCATGTCGAGTGCACAAATGCCAATCTCGAAATCACTTCTTGTTCGTTTTTCAATTGCAATTGTCCAGGAAGTGATAGTGGTGGAGGGGCATTATACTGTCATTACTTGTTGAAAATAAATATGGCAAAATCAAATTTCACGGGATGCTCGGCTGGCCATGGAGGAGCAAATTGCATCAGGTATCCTCAAACGAATTCTGTTTGGACGTTCTCAGAAAATAGAGTGGAAAGTTGTAAGATAACATACTGGTGTGGAACGGGTTGGTATTTTGCGCTTGAAGGAATTCCAACAAATTTTCAATTCTTGTTTTCCAAATGCAAGTGCATTGCTAATACAGGGGGCAATTCTGCTGGTTCTCTCACATTTAATGATCCCCCACAAAATAAACCAACTCAGTTTTTGGTTAATGATTGCCAATTTATAAATAACAATCTGACTGCATCTGCCAGTTATGGAGGAGCTGCCATCTATTTGGATGTCACTTACTCTTGGATGAATGGAATAAAATTCATCACATTTTGTTTCTTCGATGGCAACACTGCCACAAATGGCAGAGGAAACGATGTCTTTTTCAATGGCAGCAGTATCACCCAATCTCCATTTGAGAATTGTGGCTCAACAACTCCAACAAAAAGAGTGTGGAATGCAGGAACTGCTGATAACGCTGCGTACAATGGCTGGCTCCCACTCATTGCCCAGAACAAAATCGTTGCAAATGGTGGAACTGATGTCGATGCCTGTGGCAGACCCCAACAGACCCCATGCGCCACCATCGAGTATGCCCTCAACGCCTTCATCTCCCTCCTCCAAGACGCCTCTCTCACCCTCCTTTCCTCAACATTTGTTCCAACTCAAACACTCACTTTCTGTGCAGTTGACACAAAAATCACTGGAAATGATGAAATTTGTCTGATTTCTTTATTATTCCTTCTATTTTCATCATATAAAACAGTTAATATTCTATCATTATTTCTTTTAATTTTTGAATATTTTCCGTATCATTGCCAAATTCATGAGCTTTCATCCCATTTTCAAATGGCATATATGCTACTATTTGCTTAGAAAAAGAATAACATCAACGCAGAAAAAATATATCCTCATAAGTTTCTCTAATTTTGTTTCTTCAATTTCGAGTCAGCCCTCAGTGCGAAGGTATTATCTTTTTCCTTTCTTCAAAAGAGTATTTCTTCGATGATATCTTGTAGTTTCACATAAATTATAATTTCTTCATTTTTTCCATTCCAATTTGTCTGCATGCTATTCATGCCCCGCTTTCGTAAATTCTCATTTGAATGTACTTCTCCTTCAAATTCAGTTCGTCTTCTCTTTTTATTTTTCGCGACTCGTTGAATGCACATGAAGTTGCAAAATCTCTCGAAAGGCACTGTCAAATCACTCATTCTGAACAGCTTCTCCTCCTCCTCCTTCTTTTTCTTCTGCATACCCTTCAACCTCCAAATGAAAAAGAAAGAATCGTCTCTCTCTCTCTCTCTCTCTCTCTGTTTTTTGTTGTGCGCCCTGATCGACTTTTCTTGGCTTAAAATAGCATCACTTCCATTCCTACACAGACTCGACCGCTGGTTGCGACAGATTGAAAATAAGTGTTGTGCTCCTGAACAGTCACAGGAGATAAGGCCCGTCATTGAATCTGATGGATTTTGATGGGAAGAAAATAACAATATTTTTGATATCCATGGAAGTGAGTGAGGATGACGAAGATGAAAGGCATCACAAACAACAGAAATGTGATTTGTTAGGTGGAATACTTGAGACGATGTCGCAGAAGTTTGATAAAAATGAGGAGGAAAAGGAAGCAGAAAACGAAGGAATGGGGGAAGTGGAATAACCCTCGCCATCACTTATTATTAGCATGTGATTGTCGCACGAAGCTTAAGTTGTGCAAACACCTTTCGATGCCAATGTAGTTTGAGGCAAAAAGCGTTGATAAATATCAATGCTTCGGAAGTGAGCAGGGGAGAGCAACACAAGATTGAGCTTTTTCTGGAAAAGAAAAGTGGAAAGCAACGAGACAAAACAAAAAAGCCTGTGAAGATGAAAAGAATAGCATGCAACAACAAGCAGCAAGCATTTGATACACTTTGAAGCACACTCAGTTGATCTGAAGAAGGACAAGAAAAGGACGATAGCAACGATGAGCCAACTGTTCGACACTGCCGCATTTTTCTTTTCAATCAAATCCAAACTGGCATTTTTTTTCTTTTCTTTTCTTGTTTGTTTTTGATTCACTTTGGTGCTGTTTTTCGTTTGCTTGAAATATCTCTTCTGCTCATTTCTCTTTTTTGTCGCTGCCACGCTCGCGTTCATTTCGCTTTATCGTGTTTTGCTTCGATGTTTCCTGTTCATTTAGAATCAATCTCAAGTCTTTCACTTTTCCGCAGTTTTCTTCATCTTTTCCATTTTTCTTTCACATTTGCATCACAAAGTTGGCAAATATTTTCATTTTCTTCTTTGCTTTCCTCTTGTGATGCCCTGTCATCCGTCTCTTTTGGCAATTCTTCCCTTTTTCATTTTCATGTCTATTTGTTGTAATGAATCATTTCTCTGTTGGGATACTCTGCCATGCTTTGTAACTCGTGGCTGTCTTGAAGGCGGATTTTTACCCCTTCAAACTTGCTTCGTGTTCCGTTGTTTCGCTCTGCAAAAATAAGTCCTTTTGTTTTTGCCAGACAACTGCGTTTGTAAGCCCTGTTGCTTTATTGGATTTGCAGCTGAGGCAAACAAGTCAAGAACAAATGAATGAAATAAGCAGTCGATTCAGCAGATATTGCTGCTTGCTGTCTTTGTTTGGTACAGGCAAACACAAAACATTCCCTTGCCTTGCTCATTGACTGTAATCAAATTCGTCGCCTTTTCAACCACTTGTTTTGTCATTCGCAAATGGTAGTTCCCTTCCTTCATTTTTTCTTATTCGTACTCCTTTTGTTATTGTTGCCTCCTTTATTTTTCTTTGCAGTTATCCATTTGCCTTTATCCCTTTTCAATGGTCGTGCTAGACTGGCTTGAGTGTTTGAGCTTTTCATTTTGCTCAAACAATTCTTTAATTTCTTCTTTTCCACATTTCCCTGTTTTTCTTTTTCTCTTTCTCTTTGCTCAATCTAGCTTGAAAATATATGATGACCAAAACGAAGCATATCCATCTGGATCATCGTACAAACATAACTTCATCATTATCGAAAAAGTATTATTTTCGTATGTTCAAATGGATATTTTTCGTCCCCCTCTTTAATTTCGTATTCTCCAATATTCTGAATAATTACCATTCATAAAGACTTTCCATCTTCAAATCTTTCTTCCGGGCCCATTGCAATGCGAACCTTAGCAACATTTGTAGAGTAACATTGTCCTTCGTCTATTGCTGTACAGGTGCAGCGCTTTGCGCTGACGCATCATTCATTCTGTAGATGAATTGTTTCCATTCATGTGCAACAAAGCATGAAAAATAACTCGCAAACACAAATATTAATACTTCATCCAGCTTTAAAACGAGTTGCTTCGGCATAACCAACGAAATAGACACCATTCTGAACAGCCACTGGAAATGCAATACAAAAGCATTTTGATGATCATAATCCATTTTTTTCATAACGAATGTTCGATTGATTCCGAAAACAATATTTGCTTTTCATTTGTTGCTGATAATTATTAACAAATATTACCACGAATAGCTCCCATGCTATGCTCGATAATGATGCATTTATAACCATAATCCAATACGAAACACTTAATTGAATTTTTATGCGAGTTTTGAGTCGTTTTACGCGCATAATATGCTTTTCTCTGTTTGTCTAGAAATGTAAAATTTGCGCCAATATATTTTCGTGAAAGCTGATTGCGCTGAACCTTGGAACGAATCGGGCATTGTGCAGAATGATTTAAATCAGCTGGCTGATGATTCAAACCAGACCGCAGCATTGCATTGCGATAGAATTGAATGAACAAAATTGTATTGTGCGAGGCAAGTGCGCGGAAGTAGTGTGTAAAAGGAAAACTTTAAAGAAGTTCAGATGGGCAAGTTTTGCCCGAAACGAGCTGCCTCCTAACGAAAATATGTATTATCATCAAACCAGTTCCTTTTGCAAGAGCACAAATCATTACGTGCAGCGAAGATACGCCGTTTTTGTGGTATGAGCTTCTATTTGTTTGAGCAGTTTATTTGGTTGTTTTTGTGTGAGAACGCAGATCCGGATGCTGATTTATCGCAACAAGGAAATCATTACATTCTACAACTGCATTACTCGTGCAACGAATGAATTCTATGAGAGCATTTTCACTTTTGGGCTTGAGAAGAAGCTTTTATGCTTGAAATTCTTCTGTCTCATTGAATGTGCTGTCTTCGTCTTCTTTCCTCTGTCATGGCGTCACTGATGCTATTTGTATCGCCGGCAAGGGGATTGGCTTTGGAGATATATTGCTCCACTTTTTTCTCTAACATGGGTGCAAAGCAAAGCGTGGCCATCCTTGAATTGGGTTTGGGTTTGCGTTCTTGTGAAGAATTAATTTGTGCGCTCGGCAGTGAGCCAGCTGTGTATGGCAACGCAATGAATAGTTCGATTAATGCTATAAAATCATTATTGAAAAAACTTCCCCTTAAGGATTGATTCGTTTTTGTGATTGGTGAGCAAGCAGCGCGCAAAGGAAATGTTTGAAAGAGTTGTTCTGGATCGCATTAACCTCGGGGAGGGGGAAACGAGCCCTTGGGGCATGCGAATTGGAGAAGCATAAGGGCGATGTATCTGGACGATGGAATCACTGCTAAGGCGCAAGTGGATGATGCCATTAGACCTGCTGCAAAAGAGTTCGAAATTGAGGGCTGTGCCTGCAACGTTGGATCAGGGAGATTCTGTCATTGGAACCGGCGGGGTGCAGCTGCAGCGGTTGCTGAGAGCTCTTTGTTGGAAAGGAGTGTTGTGGCGATGAAAGCGACAGGAATAGAGCGGGTGCTTGGAGCTGCAGATGCTGTTGGAGCACAAGTGCCAGCGACAAGGCGATTGCTGCAGGGTAATTTCAGTTCGAATGTGAATGCTCTGCCTTTGTTGGGGCACGGCAGGAGATGTGCTGGGAAGGCAAGTCTGGCAGCAGGGGGGTCACTTGCTCCGCATGCGGGGCGATTCAGCACGAATTTGCGAGGGCTGTTATTTTGCTGTTGAAGAAGAAAATATGAGGAAAGAGGGGCAGCATGGATTGAGAGGCCAAACAAACAAACAAACAAGCAAACAAAATGGGGAAAGAGGGGCAGATGAACGAGAAAAGCAGCTTTTTGGAGTGTGAGATGCGAAGAAGCGGAGAAATGCAACTATTTTTTATTTTTATTTTATTTTTGGATGGCGATCAGCGAATGTTTGTGACTGGATGGGACGTTTCAGGCAGGAAGGCCGATTTTGTTGGGGCGATTTTGCTTGTCGTTGGAGAAGCGATGCATTTTGAGTGCAATCTGGAGAGAGTTTGGTTTTGTTCTGTGTTATGTTTTCTGGAGCTTGTTTTGCTGCTTTTGGCCAGCCGGCCTCAATTGAGTGAGATTTGTTGATTGTGGCAGAGGCAGGCTTTGGTGAAGGCATCGAGAATCTTCTTGCTGAAGGGGAAATGCCTCAAAAAATGGGGAAGACGCTGCTGCTGAGAGGAAGCGATGGGCAGCCGGGGAGAAGCGCCTGAGGCAGCGGGAGATGCGAATTAATTGCAGGATTCAGACGAGTTTTGGATTGGGGGCGAGTCTGCGGCGCAGGTGCTGCAGGAGATGATGGAACAAGCATTTTTGAGGAGCGCCTGCTCGGAATTGGAATGCGAAGCGATTGATATTATTTTCATGCGAACATTTGAATTGTCTGAATGTGATTGGAGCAGCAGGTTGGCTGGGTGCAGTTTTTTTGGTGGGAGAGGAGCAGGCTGTTTCTGAACGGTGGGAATGAGGAAGACAATCTGCTTGTGGCTGGGTGAATGTGTTGACAGACTCAGGAGAGGAGAGGAGAGGAGAGGAGGGACAATTTGTTGTGCTGTTTGGTGTCTTGTTGCAATCGACTGCTTGTTGTGGGATTTCAGATGAGGCAACAGAAACTGCTCGACATGCTGTGGCAGTCACACACAGAGCAGAATTGAATGAGATTGAATGAGATTGAATATGATTTGGCATATTCAACTGTTTAATATTTTCATCATCATCATCATCATCATCATCATCATCATCATCATCATTTTCTTCTTCTTCTTCTTCACCTTCTTCCTCATTAACAGACATTTCAAACTGTGCAGCATCTTCTCCAATGGAATCAGCGATTGATGAGCACGCGCCAATCAACTTTTTCCCAGAGTCGTTTGTTTCAACTCCTTCAATCATCAACTGAACAACTTTTGTTTCTCCTTCTCCTTCTCCTTCTCCTTCTCCTTCTCCTTCTCCTTCTCCTTCTACCTCTTCTCCTTCTTCTTCTTCTTTTTATTCATCTTCACCTTCTTCTTTTTATTCTTATTCTTCTTCTTCTTCTTCTTTTTCTTCATCTTCACCTTCTTCTTTTTATTCTTATTCATCTTCACCTTCTTCTTCTTCTTCTTCTTCTTCTTCTTCTTCTTCTTCTTCTTCTTCTTCTTCTTCTTCTTCTTCTTCTTCTTCTTCTTCTTCTTCTTCTTCTTCTTCTTCTTCTTCTTCTTCTTCTTCTTCTTCTTCTTCTTCTTCTTCTTCTTCTTCTTCTTCTTCACCTTCTTCACCTTCTTCACCTTCTTCACCTTCTTCGACCTCTTTTTCTTTTTCTCAATCTTCTTTTTCTTCTGCTGATTCTTCGTCTTCGCATTCATCTTCACTTGCATTTTCATTTGATGCTTTTTGTATTTTCAGAGCCAATGGACAAACATCATTATTTTTTGTTTTTGAAGAGAAGGGAAATGAAACCACTCAAAGTTTGCAAATGAACTGAAGATTTGATCTTCACAGACAAATAAATGCGAATTGGCCAATATTATTTGTTATTGGGGTTTTATATTCCTTTCGAAGTCAACTTATCAAATGTGACATTTCATCATCCGACAACATCATACAAGTCATTTTCATCATCTTCTTCAGAAATGTTATTTGACTGATTGTTCATCTCTCAATAACTTCTTCTTCATCTTTTTCTTCTTTTTCTTCTTTTTCTTCTTCTTTTTCTTCTTCTTTCCAACGAACTGCTAAATCTTCACCATTATCTTCTGCTTCTTCAATGCCGTTTTCAATCACTTGGCATTGGATCAGGTCATCGACCTCCTGATGCATTTAAGCTGTACAATCAGTGCATCGCAAAATTGAACTAACAATTTTATCATTCACAATTCTTCCTCTCAGCGTCCATTCACCGCATACGCCATTATTTTATGTTTCATTCATTATTCTGACAAGAAAAAAATTTGTCTTTTCATTCAAATGTTCTTCAACGCTTTCTTCGATGAACAACAAAAATTAAACTGTTTTTTTCATTTCATTCAACAACTCTCAGATTGGAAGGAAGGCTTCGCCTTCTGCATCAATTTGGAAATTCAAAAGAAATATTCATTCAATCACGGAATATCATCAGAAATTATTTTACAAAGGAAATGATTCTAAATCCTATCGAGAAAAGCCGACCACAAAGTGCACAATAAAAAATAGAAATTAAATCTGAATTATTATTTTGGAAGTTGAAAGAATTCACAGAAAATAGAAGGAGCAGGGCAGAAGACGTTATTTGGAACAAATTATAATGTGGATGATCTTTGAGAGATTTCTCAATGTGATACACTTTTAATGAGCCATTGAAGATGAAACAAAGAAAGAAAGCAATTTTGAGGAAAAGGCATATTTGAAGGGAAATTTCAAAGAGATAGTTGAGCGAATCGGATACAAGCATGTTGAAACATGAAAGCTGATGAAAATATAATAATTGAAGAACTTTCTTATATGATTGAAGAAATGCTATTTGAGAGATGAAATAGATGATGTAAAGCAACAAGCTGAATTTGCATTTGATTAAGAAGAGAAAATAAATGAAGAAATTTTGAAGAAATGTTTTTATCTGAGCGGATGGTTAGGATTTTGAAAAAATAAGTGGTATATACTTCAATTGAAAAGAAGATGAAACCTCAAGAAATTTTCAAAGATATGGAAAATATTCAAAATTTGAAGATGAAAGAATTTATATGAGAATCAGAAAAAAGTCATTATTTCCTGTTGTTTTTGTGTCAACTGCGCTGGATGTGAGTGTTTGAGTTGGAACAAATGTTGAGGAAAGGAGGGTGAGAGATGCGTCTTGGAGGAGAGAAATGAAGCTGGTGAGGGCATACTCGATGGTGGCACATGGGGTCTGTTGGGGTCTGCCACAGGCATCAGCATCAGTTCCATTGCTGGCAACGATTTTGTTCTGGGCAACGAGGGGGAGCCAGCCATTGTACACTGCATTGTCTGCTGTTCCATTATTCCACACTCTTTTTGTTGGAGTTGTTGAGCCACAATTCTCAAATGGAGATTGGGTGATACTGCTGCCATTGAAAAAGACATCGTTTCCTCTGCCATTTTTGGCAGTGTTGCCATCGAAGAAACAGAATGTGATGAATTTTATTCCATTCATCCAAGAGTAAGTGACATCCAAATAGATGGCAGCTCCGCCATAAGTGGATGATGAAGTTAATTTGTTATTGATGAACTGACACTCAACGATTGAAAACAGGTTGGGCTTGTTATTCGGAGGCCAATGAAACGTGAGAGAGCCAGTTGAATCGTTGCCAGAATTTGCGATGCACTTGCATTTGATAAACAGAAATTGAAAATTTGTATAATCATTTCCGAGACCAAAATACCAACCAGTTCCACACCAGTTTGTGATTGAACAGCTTTCAACTCTATTTTCAGAGAATGTCCAAACAGAATTTGTTTGTGGACTCCATATTTTCGCAGCTCCTCCATGAAGCGCAGAACAACTTGTAAAATTCGATTTTGTGATGCTGATTTTCAACAAGTATCGACAGAATATTGCTCCTCCTTCACCATTGCTTGATGTACATTTGTTGAACGAGCAAGATGTGATTGTGAGATTTGCGTTTGAGCAGTTGACATAAAGTGCACCTCCCCAATCAGTTCCACCATTTGAATCATTCCATTCACACCACTCAAAGATATAGCTATTCAAAGCAGTGAAGGACAATCTACCAGGTTTCGCTCTTTGAGTTTCGGATCCGTTATATTTTACAAGATCATTTGGTGAAAAGCGTGTTTGGCGAAGGAAAGAAGCATTGAATGCAGAAAGAGAAGTAGATGGGCTGTTGAGGTTGGGGAGAATGGCACCATCGATGGGGTTGTGGGTGTGGAGGAAGATGGATGAGTGGATGGAGAGAGATGAGTGAAGGGAGAAGGAGGGGATTGTATTGGTGTTGGTGTTGGTGGATGTGGAAGAAGAGGAAGAAGAGGTCGATGTGAATGGGTTGAGTGAATGTGAAGGAAGGGATGGAAGTGAGAGATGGAACGAAAAGGAAATGGAAGAATGAAAAGATGCTTTGAAATGGATTGATTTTGTTGAAAGAGATTTTGCAGTTTGCAATATTTAAGAAAATGAAATTGCTCAAATTGTTTCACTTTTCCTTTAAATCATTCCATTTGATGAAAAGAAATTGCCTTGTGTTATCTGCAATGAAAATGAAAATTAAAAAATTATTGAAATGAATTTTTGAATCAATAATTAAATTTTCATTTTGTTTCATTTTCGCGTTTTCATCAAAAAAACAAAAAGATCGCAATTTCAAATGATATTTATTTCTGAGGAAACTGAAAACGCAAAATTCAACAAGAAGTCGAAAAATATTCCACAAATGAAAAATATTCGTTTTCTGGCTTGAACTCTGGATAACTCGGAATTAATGAATCATTTTTTTTCCCCCCATTTATTTGTGAATAAATAAGTTAAGAAGAATTTAAGGGTGAAAGTGAATTTAGGGATGGCTTTTTTGATTAATTATGAAAAATCATTTCATTATTGACATTTGGTTTAAATATTTCCACTGTTTATCATTTTGCTAAATTATCTTTGAAATTCAAAAGAACACTTCATCTGTAATATTTATCGTTATTTGATACTGTATTTGCATTGACCAATCAAGGATGATGCATTTTTTAATGAAAAAAAGATGATATTGTCAATTTTTCATGAAAACTTCCAAATGTTTAATTTTCATAAAAAACAAAAATTTCATATTTTAACGAATTTCTGTTCCCACTCACGTAACTTTTCTCATTTGGAAATAATTACATTGCTCAGGTTCTGTTTCCATTTTGGTGAAGTTTTATTAGTGTGAACAGAAAATTGATAATTATATGAAATTTCTATTTAATTTGTAAATTAAACAAAATGTAGTTTTCATTAAAAATTAGCTATATGGTGCTTGCAAACAAAACAAAATATTCAAATGAATGTTTTGATTTTGTTTTTTTGGTATTGCATAAAAAGAAAAGAAATGGAAAAGCTTTCCAAATATTTCAACAATGTGTTTGACTTTCATTGTTTGTAATTCAAAATAAAAATAACAGATTTTTTTTCTATAATTCATTGTTTCATATAAAATGAGTCCTTTCCATTGAGAGGATAAACTTCATTCTTATTGATGTCTCAAACGTCCTGTCATTCATCATTCCAAAATTATAAAAATTAATAATTTCAATTTTCATTTCTCAAAAAAGAAAAATAACAAAATTGAAGTGTGTTTCCATTCTTTGTTCATTTTTCAACTTTTTGTTTAAAATTTGTCACTTCAAACATTCACATTTCCAGAATCAATGTCTGTAAAACAATTGAAGGATATCATTGAAGAATTGAAAATTGATATGATTTCAAAGATAATCACCCAGTATAGAACTGTTGTTGTCAACAACAGACAACTGTGATAATGGAGAATATCACTTTTCTCGTTCAGAATATGAAAAAGATTTTGGTCTTCACAATGGATCATTTGAAGAAGAACACACAATATTTTTTTTCAACAAAAAGCTTCAAACAAGAACAATTATTGTGATAATGAATATTCGAACCTGTGATAATATTCGATTGAAAAAGAATTCAAAAAAGGTGATGATAAATATTAATTGAATATTCATGAAATGATAACTGGAATGTGAATAATTATTTTCATTTTTTTATTCAGTTGAAAAAAATGATGATGTGGAAATATCTTTGAATAAACTCACATATTAATCAAAACATCACTTGATTGTTTCCACAGAAAATTGAGAATACATTATTTTTGAGAATCCTTTGTTCTTGGTTTTTCTGAAAAATGGATCCAATGATACAGAATTGAAAAGTGAATAAACGAAGAAATTATCAAAATCAAAGAAGTTCTCCAATCCCAAAAATTACATTCTGATTTTCATGTTTTTCAGTCAACAACAATGACTTTTAAAGGAAATAATTTTGAATATCAAGTTATTGTGGAGCTTGGCTTTTAATTCGTTTCAAAATGAAAAATTAATAATCATTTTGAAATCAATTTTTCATTTTCTGGTTGCAAAATAATAATTATTATTTAGGCATTTGAAGAACAAAACAAAAGAAGTACATTCTCTAATCAAACCGAAAATTTTCGATTGAACAAAAGATAATTCAGAAAACAATACAAAAGGTATTTTGATGATTGGGCGAAGAATAAAACAATGATATTTTTATTCCTTGTTGGAATAGAAAGGATTAAATCATCAGAAGATCTGACAAATAGAGAAATAATTCAAAATTTTTGCTTTTCAATAAAGACATTTCATTGAAAATAGTTTTGAAAAATAATAATTTGCAGCTTCAACATAAAAATACAAATAGATGTTGTTGAAAATATTCATATTAAATAAATTCAAAAATTTTAAATAGATTTCTGAAAATTTTCAGTTGTTGTATTCTTTCTCATTTAATATCTCTATTTCCATCCACTCAACCATCTTCCTCCACACTCACAACCCCATTGATGGTGCTATTCTCCCCAACCTCAACAGCCCATCCACTTCCCTCTCTGCCTTCAATGCTTCTTTCCTCCACCAAACACGCTCTTCACAAAATGCTGCAAAGGTGTATATTGGAAATGAAACTAATCGAAAAACACCTGGAAGACTGGATTCCTTTGATCTGAACAGCCATAAATTTGAATGGTGTGAATGGAATGATTCAAAAAGTGAATCAAGTCGTGGAGGTGCACTTTGTATCGATTGTGCAAATGCAAATCTCACAGTCACTTCTTGTTCGTTCAACAATTGTTCGGCAAAAGGACACAATGGTGGAGCATTAGATTGCTTTTATCTGTTAAACGTTAACATCACAACATCTAATATCACAGATTGTTCCGCTTTACATGGAGGAGCTGTTGAAATAGCATATCCACAATCCACTTCCGATTGGTCCTTCTCAGAAAACAGAGTGGAAAATTGTTCAATAACTGATTGGTGTGGAACGGGTTGGTATTTCTGGCTCAATAATATGACTTCAACTTGCCAATTTCTGTTTTCTGAATGCAAATGTATTGCAAATTCTGGTGGTGATTCTGCTGGTTCTCTCACATTCAATTCTCCTCCAACCAATAAGCCAAATCAATTTTTAGTTAATGATTGTCAGTTCTTAAATAATAAATTGACATCAAATTCAACTTCATGGGGAGGTGCTGCGCTGTGTTGCACAGCAACTTATTCCTGGATGAGCGGAAATAAATTCATCACATTCTGCTTTTTCAATGGCAACACAGCAACAAATGGCAGAGGGAATGATGTATTCTTTAATGGTAATTCCATAGCTCAATCTCCGTTTGAGAATTGTGGATCAACAACCCCATCAAAAAGAGTGTGGAATGCAGGAACTGCAGATAGCGGTGTGTATAATGGCTGGCTTCCTTTTATCACTCAGAATAAAATCGTTGCCAGCAATGGAACTGATGCTGATGCCTGTGGCAGACCCCAACAGACCCCATGTGCCACCATCGAGTATGCCCTCACCGGCTTCATTTCTCTCCTCCAAGATGCATCTCTCACCCTCCTTTCCTCAACATTTGTTCCTCTTCAAACACTCACCTTCGGAGCAGTCGACACAAAAATCACTGGAAATGATAAACTTTATCTGATTCTCATATTAATTCTTTCGTTTTCTCATTTTTGACCATTTTCCATTTCACAGAAATATCCTATACCTATCATCTTCTTTTCATCAGAAGTTTATTTTTTTCAATCTATCTTTAATCTCCGCTCATATAAAACCATTTCTTCAAAATTTCTTCCTCTATTTTCTCCTTTTCATCAAATATGAATTGAGCTCAAGAAAAAAGATTCATCGCTTTCATCTCTTCAAATAGGATTTCTTCAGGCATATCAACATGCTCTTCTAAATTTTCCTTTTCTTTTCATTTTCAACAATTTGCTCCAGTTTCGTATCTGTGTAATCTGCAGAAGGCTATTTAGGAACACATCCATTTCATAAATGAATTGCTTCAATACCATTTCCTTTTCACTTCAAATGCTTCAGTTTCCAAATGAAAAGGCCAGAATCATTTTCTTGCTGATTGCATGCCTTCTGATCAGCTTTTCTCGGCTAAAATAGAATCGTTTCCGTTGAAATATAACTTCAGCTGAAATTTTGTGAGAGAATAAATGATCATTTGTGCTTCTGAACGGGAATGAAAGATGAAATCTGATGAAGAATTCGAGGAGAATTAAAATGAAATGGAAATCACAATATATATTTTTCACTTATTGAAGATGGTGCTGAAGAAGAAGATACAATGAAATGAAATCAATTCGTCCAAAAAGCCTTTTTTCATCATGAGAATAATGAATGAAAAATGAAATAAGATGCGCTCAACAATTGATCAGTCGAGATGAAGGGAAGAAAATGAAGCAATTTTCGGTTCAATTTAGCATCTCTGCTGATTTGGATGAATGGATGCATCAGAAGGTCGATTGCCCACCGAGAAGGAAGTGAGATGAATATCGCAAAAACAATGCAGAAGTTGAAAAACACCAAAAAGGAAGAAAAAAAGGCGGAAACGAAGGAGAAAAAAGTTAAGATCACAACGAAGAAGAATGAAAAAAAGGCAAAGAAGAGGCAAAGAAAAGAAATAGGTGTAATATAGTCCAAAGGCAGAGGAAGACTAGATTGTTTGAGTGAATGAATCGGACGAGGATGCAGAAAGCAGTGAAGAAGAACATGAAACAGAAGAAGAAGAAGAAGAAGAAGAAGAAGAAAGAAGAAGAAAAGAAGGCATTAAAGATAATCTTGCTTGTTTTGATGTTGAAATTGGAGATAAACTGGACGAGAAAGAAGGAAGAAGGAAGAAGGAAGAAGATGAAGATTTCGGAGAAATAGAACCCATCAAAGAAATACAATCAATATTTCCGTTTCTGCTTTTCCCTTTCCTCTTTCACAGTCCAATCATCAGCCATCAATCCAATTTTCCCCTTCTCCTTCCTCTTCTCTGAATATTCTTCTTCTTCTTCTTCTTTTCCTTCTTCACATTTGAATTGCTCTTCTGCTATTTCTCTGCTCATTTCTTTCTCATCTCCTTTTGATCCAGTTTCTTTTTCATTTCTCAACTCTCCCAAAAAATTTCATTGCTCATCAGACAGCAAACATTTTGATGTGGCTGAGTCAAACGAAGATAATCATCCGAATGGAGACATGAAACAGGCTGTGATTGAAGATGACGATGAGAAGGAAGATGATGATGTTGATGGAGGAGAAAATGAAGATATCCATAATGGTGATGAAAATGCTGAGGAAAATAAAAGCGAAGAAGATGAAGAGGAGGAGGAGGAGGAGGAAGAGGCAGTGCATCTGAAGAGTGTGGAGGCGGAGAAGGCATCTGCACACAGAAGCAATCAGATCCTTCACAAGTGCTCCAAAAGGGAATCTTCGACAGCATAGGCGTGTGGTAGACACTCTCAAATTGTGTGTGAAATCAGACAGAAACAATTGCAATCACAACCACAACTACTCGAATTCGAGATCATATATGAAGAGGAATATGAAGAAGAAGAAGAAGAAGAAGATGATGATGATAGAGGAATTTGTTTGCATTCTTCTTGTTGAATCACAACAGAAGCACTGCTGCTTGGATGCTCAAAATGAGGCTGACTCCCAACATTCAATGAATTTGAAGCGGATGATGGTGAAGACGGTAAAGAAGGAGAAGATGGTGAGGAATGAGGAGGAGAAGTGGGTGAATGGAGGGAATCTGAAGGAAAATGAGATTGTGGTTGTGATGAGCGAGCATCATCCTTCTTCTCCTTCTCGTCCCCTTTCCCAAAATTTCGAATGCCATTATGCCTACCAAGAAGACGATGTTTTGCTGCTCCTCTCTTCCCTTCCCCACCTTCTTCCCTCTGTTCTCCCAATGGCTGCAGAAGAGGTAGCGTTTCTTCCTCACAAAATGACCCAGGCAACTTTTCAGGCTCGCCAAATGTGTCGCATAATTCATCCCCAGTCATATTTTTAAACTGCTTTTGTATGTTCCTTTGGCTTCTGAGGATATGGGAATACTTTGTTGTGTGTGTCTTTCCCCAAGCCCTTATCATCTCTTTCTTCTTTTGTTTCCTCTTCCTCTTTCTCTTCTTCTTCTTCTTTTCCTTCGTTATCATCATCATCGTCTTCGATTTCGTCTTCATCAACTTTCATCTCATCTGAAATTTCCTCCAAATTTTTGGTTGATGTGCGAGAATTGAATGAGAACACACTGAAAAATTGGAACGTGAAGAGGTTACTCGCTCTTGTACCTCTGGGATTGCTAAGATGTCTCCTGTTGCTCGTCTTTGCTGCGCATCCTGAAGCATTCAAAGAAGGCCATCATGGATATCACATTGAAGGAGTGATCAGCAAAATGCAGATGAAGTTGCAGAAGCAGAAGCAGAAGCAGAAGCCGAAAATGAAGAAAAACAAGAGAGAGAGAGAGAGAGAGAGAGTTCGCTCAGTCGGAGACATTCACAAGAAATTCACTCACATGTTAGGAGAACACACGTTGCGATGGAGAAATCTCTCGAAGGTCATCTCTGTTGTCATTCGCCCTCCCCAAACAAGAATCGTTTCAATATTATTATCTTTTCGTCTGTGTCTCCTTCATTCACTGGAAATGGAGGGAAAGGCATCCTCCTTTTCTTATTGCATGTCTGTTTCCCTTCTTTTCTTGCCTCATCATAACATCTCTTCCATTTTCATTTATTTCAGCTGATATTCATTATTTGAATAAATATTTCTTTGTGTCTTTCCAAATAGCAAAAATAGATGAGATCTGGCGCTGAATTCGATGGGAATTCGAATGAAATGGAAATGTCAACAATATTTTTGTTGGTCATCGAAAAAATCGAAGAAGAATGTAATGGAAATGAAACGAGCTGAATTTGAGCAGATAGATTTTTTCCATCAGTTTCGCGAATAAAAAAGAAAGCTCATTCATCCAATGATCGCAGAGACAAAGGAAAGGAAATGAAATAATTTTCGGCTTAATTTTCCTGTGCTTCTGATTGAACAGCTGAAATGCATCAGAAGGTCGATGCCCTGATCCAATACAAAGAAAGTGAAAATAGCATCGAAAAAGTTGGAGAAAGAGTTGAAGATAATGATGAAGATGGCACACTTGGTGTGAAAGGACAAATTGCAGAAGGATTTAAAAAAGAAGAAGAAGGTGAAGAAGAAGATGGTTGTGAAGGTGAAGAAGAAGGAGACGAAAGAGATGAAGAAGTGGAAGAGGTTGAAGTCAAAGAAGGAGGAGGAGGAAGAAGGCGAAGAAAATGAAGAAGAAAAAGAAGAAGAAAAAGAAGAAGACGAAGAAGAAGAAGAAGAAGAAGAAGACGAAGAAGAAGAAAAAGAAGAAGAAGAAGAAGAGGAAGAAGAAGAAGAAGAAGAAGAAGAAGAAGAAGAAGAAGAAGAAGAAGAAGAAGAAGAAGAAGAAGAAGAAGAAGAAGAAGAAGAAGAAGAAGAAGAAGAAGAAGAAGAAGAAGAAGAAGAAGAAGAAGAAGAAGAAGAAGAAGAAGAAGAAGAAGAAGAAGAAGAAGAAGAAGAAGAAGAAGAAGAAGAAGAAGAAGAAGAAGAAGAAGAAGAAGAAGAAGAAGAAGAAAAAGAAGAAGAAGAATAAAAAGAAGAAGGTGAAGATGAATAAAAAGAAGAAGGTGAAGATGAATAAAAAGAAGAAGAAGAAGGAGAAGAGGTAGAAGGAGAAGGAGAAGGAGAAGGAGAAGGAGAAGAAGAAGAAGAAGAAGAAGAAGAAGAAGAAGAAGAAGAAGAAGAAGAAGAAGAAGAAGAAGAAGAAGAAGAAGAAGAAGAAGAAGAAGAAGCACCTGAAAATGAAGGAGATGGAGAAGGAAAGAGAAAAGAAAGTCATGGAAATTAATCAGTGGTTTCTCTTTGTTATAAGGAAATTGCAGATAATATTATTGCACACACTGACTTGAGAATGAAGATAAAAAAGATAACATAGATGATGATGAAAGCGAAGAAGGAGAAGAAGGAGAAGAAGATGACGATAATGAATGTATTGACGAGTTGATTGAAGATTGAGAAATGTGAAGATAAATGAAGACAAACAAAAATGAAGATGCTCGCAGAAATAATTTATTTCCTGTTTTTCAACCCTGAGTTCTTCTGACAAACAAAATCCTCAAACTCCTCCCTCTCAATCCACTCCTCCCTCTCCATCCACACTCACAACCCCATCGATGGTACAATCATCCCCAACCTCAACAGCATATTCACTTCCATCTCTGCCTTCAACACATCTTTTCTTCGCCAAACACGCTCTTCACCAAATGATGTTGTAAAATATAACGGATCTGAATCTCATAAATTGAAACCTGGAAGATTGGCTTTTTCTGAATTGAACTGCTATCTTTTTGAATGGTGTGAGTGGAATAATTCAAACAGCGGAGGTAATAATAATGGAGGAGCGCTTGATGTTTTTAGTGCAAATGCAAATCTCACAATCACTTCTTGCTCATTCAACAAATGTTCTTGTTCAGGTAGCGGATATGGCGGAGCATTGTATTGTGGAAGTTTGTTGAATATCAACATTACAAAATCCAATTTCACAAGCTGTTCCGCTTATCGTGGAGGAGCAACTTGTATTGCTGGTCCTCAGTCAAGTTCTGTTTATTCATTCTCAGAAAACAGAGTTGAAAGTTGCTCAATAAAAGGCAATATTGGAACTGGTTGGTATTTTGCTCTCGATAATATGCCATCTGATGCAAAATTCTTGTTCAAAAATTGCTCCTGCATTGCAAATACCGGAGGTGATGCTGCTGGAGCAGTCACATTCAATTGGCATCCACCACAAAAACCAAAACAGTGCTTGCTCCAAGAGTGCCAGTTCATAAACAACAAAGTCGAAAATCCAACAACCTATGGTGGTGCTGCGTTGTGTTGCACCAAAACATATGATTGGATGAATAATGTTAAATTCATAACATTCTGTTTCTTCGATGGAAACACAGCAACTAATGGCAGAGGAAACGATGTGTTTTTCAATGGAAGCAGCATCACCCAATCACCATTTGAGAATTGTGGATCAACAACTCCAACAAAAAGAGTGTGGAATAATGGAACAGCAGACAATGAAACTTTCAATGGCTGGCTCCCCCTCATCGCCCAGAACAAAATCGTTGCAAATGGTGGAACTGATGCTGATGCCTGTGGCAGACCCCAACATACCCCATGTGCCACCATCGAGTATGCCCTCAACGGCTTCATTTCTCTCCTCCAAGACGCATCTCTCACCCTCCTTTCCTCAACATTTGTTCCAACTCAAACACTCACATCCAGCGCGGTTGACACTAAAATCACAGGAAATGATGAAATTTTTGTAATCTCCTTGTAATTTCATTCCATTTATTTTGAATATATTCCATGTAATATCAATATTCATGAACTTTCATCTTCTTTTCATTTGAAGTCTATATCACCACTTATTTTTTCAAAATCCTAACCATCCGCTCAGATAAAAACATTTCTTCAAAATTTCTTCATCCAATTTCTCCTTTTCATCAAAGGCAAATTCAGCTTGTTGCTTTACATCATCTATTTCATCTCTCAAATAGCATTTCTTCAATCTTATCAGAAAGCTCTTCAAAGCATTAATTTCCTCAACATTCCGATTTCAACTTGTTCGTGTCCGATTAGCGCAACCACCTCTTTGAAATTTTCCTTTAAATAAGCCTTTTCCTCAAAATTGCTCTCCCTTATCGTTTCATTTCCTGCAATTCACGTGGTTTTGATGTTGTGTGACCTGTCGGAGACTTTTTTGGAACCCATCCATTTCATAAAAGGGTTTCTCCAATTCTTTTTCTTTTTCATCTGTGCCTCCTTCATTCACTGAAAAAAGGGGAAAAGCATCCTCCTTTTTTGATTTTGCTTCATCTGATCGGCTTTTCGTGTAAAATTAAGTATCTCTTCTATTATCATATAATTTCAGCTGATATTCTGTGATAAAATAGATATTTCTTTTTGTGTTTCCAAATTGACATCGATGATGAGGCCTGGCGCTGAATTCGAGGATTGTTTATTGAAACAAAAATAACATCACAATTTTTATTGCTCGCTGAAAAAGACGTTGAAGAAGAAGAAGAAACGAAACGAAACGAATTTGAACAAATGGCTTTTCATCACGAGAATCTTGAATGAAAAATGAAATGAAGAAACATTTGACGATCGATCTGCTGAGTTGAAGAAAAGTGAATGAAATAATTTTCAGTTCAATTTTGTGGCTCTGCTGAATTGAATAGCATAATGGCATATGAACATCGATGGTCTGACACAGCATGTTGTGAGAGGAAATTGATGAAGACGAAGCAACAGAAGGCGAAGAAGAAGAAGGTGAAGTAGGTAACGATGATGATGATGAAGAATGAGAAGAAGGCGAATAAGAAGAAGAAGAAATTGGAGAAAAAGGAGACGACGATGACGAACGAATAGAATAAGTTGATTGAAGGTCCAGATTTTCTGATGAGGATGATAACAAATAAATACAGAGAGTTTCGATGAAGTTTCTATTTTTTTTCCTCCTCTTTTCGTATGTTCTTTTTACGAACAAAATCCTCCAACTCATCCCTCTCCATCCACTCAACCATCTTCCTCCGCACTCACAACCCCATTGATGGAGCCATCATTCCCTCTCTCAACAGCCCTGCCACTTCTCTCTCTGCCTTCAATGCTTCTTTCCTCCACCAAACACGATCTTCATCAAATGCTCCTGTTGTATATGAAGGAAATGAAACTCACAGAAAATCACCTGGAAGATTGACTTCTTTTGATGAGAACAGTCATCGCTTTGAATGGTGTGAATGGAATGATTCAGATGGTGGATCAAGTCGTGGTGGTGCACTTTATGTTGTTTGCACAAACGCAAATCTCACAATCACTTCTTGTTCATTCAACAATTGTTCAAGTGGTGATCACGGTGGAGCTTTGTTCGCTCAAAATTTATTAAATGCCAATATCGCAAATTCCAATTTCACAAGCTGCACAGCTGCTCATGCAGGAGCTGCTTATGTTGGGTATCCGCAATCAAATTCTGTTTATTCATTTTCCGATAACACAGTGGAAAGTTGCTCAATAACAAATTGGTGTGGAACTGGTTGGTATTTTAATGTTTCTGGCCTTTCATCAAATGGTCAATTTCAGTTTACAAACAGCAAGTGCATCTCAAATTCTGGAAAAGATTCTGCGGGTTCTTTGACATTTGCAAATCCACCAATTAATAAACCAAGCAAGTTTTTGATTGATGATTGCCAGTTTATAAACAACAAATTATCTGCTTCTTCGACATATGGAGGTGCAGGAATGTATTTTTGGAACACTTATTCCTGGATGAATGGAATAAAATTCATCACATTCTGTTTCTTCGATGGTAATTCCGCAACAAATGGCAGAGGAAACGATGTGTTCTTCAGCGGAAGCAGCATCACCCAATCACCATTTGAGAATTGTGGTTCAACAACCCTATCGAAAAGAGTGTATAATAATGGACAAGCTGACAATGCAGTGTATAATGGCTGGCTCCCCCTCATTGCCCAGAACAAAATCGTTTCTAACAGCGGAACTGATGCTGATGCCTGTGGCAGACCCCAACAAACCCCATGTGCCACCATCGAGTATGCCCTCACCAGCTTCATTTCTCTCCTCCAAGACGCATCTCTCACCCTCCTTTCCTCAACATTTGTTCCAACTCAAACACTCACTTTCAGCGCGGTTGATACAAAAATCATTGATAACGATGAACTTTATCTGATTCTCAAATTAATTCTTTCATTTTTCATATCATTGAAAAATTCATGATCTTTCATCGCTTCTTCAACTGAGATCTATACCACTTGTTTATTTAAAGATCCTAGACTCATCTCACATAAAAAACACTTCTTCTTCATTTCTTCTATTTTCTCCTTTTCATCAAATGCAAATAAAGCTCGTTGCTTTTGAAAAACATCAATTTCATCTCTTCAAAATGCGTTTCTTCAATCTATTCGAAGGTTTTTCAATTATTATATTTTCCTCAATTTTCTTATTTCAATATGTTTGTATCCGATTCACTCAACTGCCTTATTGTTCTGCACTTCAAATGTGCTTTTTCTTCTTAATATCTTTTCTTCCTCATTTCATTTGCAACAATTCTCCGATGTTTCGTATCTGTGTAATCAGTCGAAGACTATTTAGGAACCCAGCCATTCCAAACAAAAATCGTTTCAATGCCCTTTCTGTTTTCATTGCAAATGCTTCAGTTTCCGAATGAAAAAGTCAGATTCTATCTCCGTTTTCTGCTGTATGCCTTCTGCTCCGATTTTGACAGCTCAATATTGCATCTATTTCTTTGAAGTTTTCATTTTGGTTGATATTCTGCGATTGAACGAATATTTCTTTTGAATTTCCAAATTGATGCTGAAGGCGAAGCCTGCCGTCCAATTTGAGAGTTGTTGATGAAATGATAAATTCAACATTATTTTTGATATTCATTGAAGAAGGCGTTGAAGAAAAAAAGAAGGATCACAAATTTTGAAATGAAGATAGATGCTGTGTGAATGTGCGAACGAATGAGGAAGAATGAAGTTGAAGAAGAAGAAGAAGAAGCAAAATTTGACTGAAGAAGATTTTGTGTGTTTTTGGCTATGCGGTTCATAACAGGTGTGCTTGTCGCTGAATGATCAGGTGAATTGTGAGAAGGCGAATTTTGTGTTTGTAAATCGAGAAATGAGGAAGATGGTGATTGAATGAAGGAGGATTATCGGAAGACGAAGAAGAAGAAGAAGACGAAGAAAAAGAAGAAGAAAGTGAAGAGTGAGAAGAAGAAGGTGAAAAAAAAAGAAGAAGAAGAAGAAAATGATGATGATGATGATGATGATGATGAAGGTGAAGAGGAAGAAAAGAAGAAGAAGAAGAAGAAGATGATGATAATGAATGGATTGAATGAGATGATTAATTGTTGAAAATTGAGAAGTTGAGTGTCAATTTTCATCAACGTAGAATTTCATTGAAATTCTCTTCTTATGTTCCTTTTTCTTCTGCGGAGGAGAAACATCTGAATCCTTTTCACTTTCAGCTCAATCTCTTTCTCTCTCTCCAACAATAAATACTAAGCACGCGTCAATCTCTTTTTCATTCCATCTCTTCTTCTTTCGTTTCCCTTTTTTCACTCAAAACATCTTCCCTCAAAAATAATTCTTTGTCAAAGCCCAACGCCAGGCATCTTCGAAATATCTCGCATTTCATCTGTCTGTCTGTATTTTTCCTTTCCTGCTTTTCTTTTTCTTCTTCAAAGCCACCTAATCCCTCATTCTTTCAGCATTCTTAAAACAAAATAATAATTACTTCAAAAAAATAACAACAACAAACCTTCAGAACCTATTTTTAAAGGCAATTTTCTGTTTTTTATCCCGTTGGCACCTGTTTTCTTTATCAATTTCATTATTCCTTTCGTTTTCGAATGTTTCATCATCTGATTCTCCAACCATCCTTTCCATCAGTTGTTTCTCCATCAAGTGCATCGATTTCTTGTTCTTCTGAAAAATGTGAAATTCATGCATTTCGTTCAAATTCCATCTTTCTCATTGAAAAATATCCTTGTTTTTCGCCTGAAAATATCATCTCCAATTTCATTCGAATCCCTTCACCCTGGGCACTTTCCATATGAATTTGCTGGCTCAGTTCGTTAGCCACCCTGCACAACGAGATATCCCGCTTTCGTTCATTTTCATTCATTTCCACTTCCTGCCCTGAAAACAACACAAAAACAGTCAACAGGCAAATATTCATATAAATAAAATAAATAAATGTCAAACTGCTCTTCGACTGTTTTTTGCCAAGCACACTCATTTCCACAGCCATCATCATATAAAAATTCAATCTCTTCATTTCAGCCTCAGAATGGTCAAATTGCAGCACGGAATGCATCTCCACAAAATACATCGTGTATCTCATTGGAGGGTCTTCTCAGCCCGTACACATCGTGGTGGGTGTCCAGAGGGGTTTTTTCTGTTTTTGGCATGATCATCTCCTTTAATAATATTCTCAACCATCCAAAAAAGTATTTGATGTTTATTTCGTCAACACCATGCACATGAGGGATATGGGGCAGAGAAGAGATGGAAGAGGATTATTTGTGGGAGGGGGTGGGAGTTGGGTGTTTTACGGAATGTTTATATTTCAAGAATGATTTTTGAATGAAAGAAATTCTGAGACAAAGGGGGTGGGGAAGGATAGGGAGAGATTTGGAGAGGAACATGCAGTACATATATAGAGAAGTGGCTGAGGATGATGAAAGAGGACTGATTGGTGATTGGAGAAATGGAATTTGAAAAGAAAGAAAAGAGGGCAAAAGCTGGAAAGAAGAGGGAAATTGAGAAATGTTCAAATGGAAGAGGGGTATTTTTATGAGAGGAGAAGATATTTTGGAAGAGAATGGGAAAGATAAAGAAAAGGAGGGGATTGATATTTTCTGATGATTTTGGGGGTTGAATGGAAGAGGGGAATGGAAAGGAAAATAAATAGAGGGATATTAATATTTTCTATTTTTGAGAGGAAAAGAGGGGAAATCACAGAAAGAAAGTGAATTGCCTTTGGAAAAATATGCAATGTTGATTTCCACAATCTGTTCGTCACAAATTTTGTGATTGAATTTTTCAAACCAATCTGAAGTTTATACGGCAAGCGAGACGTTTTGGCCAATCAACGACTTCATACAAATTATTCTCAACATCATAAATGTTGTTCAACTGTTTTCGCATTTCTCAACTGCATCTTCTTCTTCTTCTTCATCTTCAGATAATTCTCCTTCATTCAATCAACCATTTTCCTCATTTTTCGGTTTACAAACACAAGATTCGCCTTCTCACAATTCGCTTGCTTATTCAGCGACAATTATGCCTGTTGTGAATCGCATGGCCAAAAACACACAAAATCTTCTTCAGTCAAATTTTGCTTCTTCTTCTTCTTCTTCAACTTCATTCTTCCTCATTCGTTCGCACATTCACACAGCATCTATCTTCATTTCAAAATTTGTGATCCTTCTTTTTTTCTTCAACGCCTTCTTCAATGAATATCAAAAATAATGTTGAATTTATCATTTCATCAACAACTCTCAAATTGGACGGCAGGCTTCGCCTTCAGCATCAATTTGGAAATTCAAAAGAAATATTCGTTCAATCGCAGAATATCAACCAAAATGAAAACTTCAAAGAAATAGATGCAATATTGAGCTGTCAAAATCGGAGCAGAAGGCATACAGCAGAAAACGGAGATAGAATCTGACTTTTTCATTCGGAAACTGAAGCATTTGCAATGAAAACAGAAAGGGCATTGAAACGATTTTTGTTTGGAATGGCTGGGTTCCTAAATAGTCTTCGACTGATTACACAGATACGAAACATCGGAGAATTGTTGCAAATGAAATGAGGAAGAAAAGATATTAAGAAGAAAAAGCACATTTGAAGTGCAGAACAATAAGGCAGTTGAGTGAATCGGATACAAACATATTGAAATAAGAAAATTGAGGAAAATATAATAATTGAAAAACCTTCGAATAGATTGAAGAAACGCATTTTGAAGAGATGAAATTGATGTTTTTCAAAAGCAACGAGCTTTATTTGCATTTGATGAAAAGGAGAAAATAGAAGAAATGAAGAAGAAGTGTTTTTTATGTGAGATGAGTCTAGGATCTTTAAATAAACAAGTGGTATAGATCTCAGTTGAAGAAGCGATGAAAGATCATGAATTTTTCAATGATATGAAAAATGAAAGAATTAATTTGAGAATCAGATAAAGTTCATCGTTATCAATGATTTTTGTATCAACCGCGCTGAAAGTGAGTGTTTGAGTTGGAACAAATGTTGAGGAAAGGAGGGTGAGAGATGCGTCTTGGAGGAGAGAAATGAAGCTGGTGAGGGCATACTCGATGGTGGCACATGGGGTTTGTTGGGGTCTGCCACAGGCATCAGCATCAGTTCCGCTGTTAGAAACGATTTTGTTCTGGGCAATGAGGGGGAGCCAGCCATTATACACTGCATTGTCAGCTTGTCCATTATTATACACTCTTTTCGATAGGGTTGTTGAACCACAATTCTCAAATGGTGATTGGGTGATGCTGCTTCCGCTGAAGAACACATCGTTTCCTCTGCCATTTGTTGCGGAATTACCATCGAAGAAACAGAATGTGATGAATTTTATTCCATTCATCCAGGAATAAGTGTTCCAAAAATACATTCCTGCACCTCCATATGTCGAAGAAGCAGATAATTTGTTGTTTATAAACTGGCAATCATCAATCAAAAACTTGCTTGGTTTATTAATTGGTGGATTTGCAAATGTCAAAGAACCCGCAGAATCTTTTCCAGAATTTGAGATGCACTTGCTGTTTGTAAACTGAAATTGACCATTTGATGAAAGGCCAGAAACATTAAAATACCAACCAGTTCCACACCAATTTGTTATTGAGCAACTTTCCACTGTGTTATCGGAAAATGAATAAACAGAATTTGATTGCGGATACCCAACATAAGCAGCTCCTGCATGAGCAGCTGTGCAGCTTGTGAAATTGGAATTTGCGATATTGGCATTTAATAAATTTTGAGCGAACAAAGCTCCACCGTGATCACCACTTGAACAATTGTTGAATGAACAAGAAGTGATTGTGAGATTTGCGTTTGTGCAAACAACATAAAGTGCACCACCACGACTTGATCCACCATCTGAATCATTCCATTCACACCATTCAAAGCGATGACTGTTCTCATCAAAAGAAGTCAATCTTCCAGGTGATTTTCTGTGAGTTTCATTTCCTTCATATACAACAGGAGCATTTGATGAAGATCGTGTTTGGTGGAGGAAAGAAGCATTGAAGGCAGAGAGAGAAGTGGCAGGGCTGTTGAGAGAGGGAATGATGGCTCCATCAATGGGGTTGTGAGTGCGGAGGAAGATGGTTGAGTGGATGGAGAGGGATGAGTTGGAGGATTTTGTTCGTAAAAAGAACATACGAAAAGAGGAGGAAAAAAAATAGAAACTTCATCGAAACTCTCTGTATTTATTTGTTATCATCCTCATCAGAAAATCTGGACCTTCAATCAACTTATTCTATTCGTTCGTCATCGTCGTCTCCTTTTTCTCCAATTTCTTCTTCTTCTTATTCGCCTTCTTCTCATTCTTCATCATCATCATCGTTACCTACTTCACCTTCTTCTTCTTCGCCTTCTGTTGCTTCGTCTTCATCAATTTCCTCTCACAACATGCTGTGTCAGACCATCGATGTTCATATGCCATTATGCTATTCAATTCAGCAGAGCCACAAAATTGAACTGAAAATTATTTCATTCACTTTTCTTCAACTCAGCAGATCGATCGTCAAATGTTTCTTCATTTCATTTTTCATTCAAGATTCTCGTGATGAAAAGCCATTTGTTCAAATTCGTTTCGTTTCGTTTCTTCTTCTTCTTCAACGTCTTTTTCAGCGAGCAATAAAAATTGTGATGTTATTTTTGTTTCAATAAACAATCCTCGAATTCAGCGCCAGGCCTTGTCATCGATATCAATTTGGATACACAAAACGTAAATTTATTCTATCAAGGAATAACAGCAGAAATTATATGATAATAGAAGAGATACTTAATTTAACACGAAAAGCCGATCAGATGAAGCGAAACCAAAAAAGGAAGATGCTTTTCATTCATTTTTCAGTGAATGGAGGAGGCACAGATGAAAAGATAACAATATTGAAACAATCTTTGTTTGGAACAAATGATTGAGGTGATGTCTTTCTTCAGATTTCACAATGCCAGGTGCCATAAAGGGAACGAGAGGATGATTAAATGAGGAGAACATAATTTTACAGAAAACAAATGATCGAAGGATAATTCTATGAAATGAGAGCTTCTGCAGTGGACAAAAAAGGTGAAGTGAAAATAGCAAAAGAAATTGAATGTTTTGAAGAGCTTTCTGATAAGATTGAAGAAATGCATTTTGAAGAGAAGAATAATAGAAAGCATTCCTTTAAGCAACAAGCGGAATTTGCATTTGATGAAAAAAGAAATTTGAAGAAAGGAAGAAGAAATATTAATTTCTTAGAGGACGTTAAGGATTTTGAAAAAATAAGTGGTGATATAGACTTCAAATGAAAACGCGATGAAAGTTCATGAATATTGATATTACATGGAATATATTCAAAAAATGAAGATGAAGGAAATTACAAGGAGATTACAAAAATTTCATCGTTATCAATGATTTTTGTGTCAACTGCGCTGAAGGTGAGTGCTTGAAGAGGAACAAATGTTGAGGTGAGGAGGGTGAGAGAGGCGTCTTGGGCATCCGTCATGCGAACAAGAGCATGTTCTATTGTTTCACAGGGACTGAGTTGTGTGATTCCGCAGAGATCGGTGTTTGTTCCATTATTTGACACGATTTTGAAAGTTGTTATGAGAGGAAGCCATCTGTTGAACTCAACATCATCAGCTGTTCCTGCATTCCACACTCTTTTTGTTGGGGTAGTTGATCCACACTGATTGAATGGGGATTGGGTAATATCACTTCCGTTAAAGAACACATCGTTTCCTCTGCCATTTTTGGCAGTGTTGCCATCGAAGAAACAGAAAGTGATGAATTTGAACCCGCTCATCCAATCATATGTTCTTGTGCAGCACAGTGCAGCACCTCCGTAGGTAGTTGGATTTTCGACTTTGTTGTTGATGAACTGGCACTCTTGGAGCAAGCACTGTTTTGGTTTTTGTGGTGGATGCCAATTGAATGTGACTGCTCCAGCAGCATCACCTCCGGTATTTGCAATGCAGGAGCAATTTTTGAACAAGAATTTTGCATCAGATGGCATATTATCGAGAGCAAAATACCAACCAGTTCCAATATTGCCTTTTATTGAGCAACTTTCAACTCTGTTTTCTGAGAATGAATAAACAGAACTTGACTGAGGACCAGCAATACAAGTTGCTCCTCCACGATAAGCGGAACAACTTGTGAAATTGGATTTTGTAATGTTGATATTCAACAAACTTCCACAATACAATGCTCCGCCATATCCGCTACCCGAACAAGAACAATTGTGAAATGAACAAGAAGTGATTGTGAGATTGGCATTTGCGCGGTTAACATAAAGCGCTCCTCCATTATTATTACCTCCGCTGTTTGAATTATTCCATTCGCACCACTCAAATTTATGGCTGTTTAAATCGAATGAAATCAATCTTCCAAGTTTCACTCTTTGAGATTCCGTTCCCACATGTACCACAGGAGCATTTGATGAAGATCGCGTTTGATGAAGGAAAGAAGCATTGAAGGCAGAGAGAGAAGTAGATGGGCTGTTGAGGTCTGGGAGGATGGCACCATCGATGGGGTTGTGAGTGTGGAGGAAGATGGTTGAGTGGATGGAGAGGGATGAGTCGGAGGATTTTGTTTGCCAGATGAACTCAACGTTGAAAAAACTGAAATTAAACGATTTCTGCGAACATCTCCTTTGTTGTTCGATTTTTATTATCTTCACATTTCTCAATCTTCAATCAACTCGTCAATACATTCATTATCGTCATCTTCTTTTCCTTCTTCTCCTTCTTCGCTTTCATCATCATCTATGTTATCTTTTTTATCTTCATCTTCAAATTAGCGTGTGCAATAATATTATCTGCAATTTCCTTATGACAAAGAGAAACCACTGATTAATTTCCATGACTTTCTCTTCTCTTTCCTTCTCCATCTCCTTCATTTTCAGGTGCTTCTTCTTCTTCTTCTTCTTCTTCTTCTTCTTCTTCTTCTTCTTCTTCTTCTTCTTCATTTTCTTCGCCTTCTTCTTCCTCCTCCTTCTTTGACTTCAACCTCTTCCTCTTCTTTATCTCTTTCGTCTCCTTCTTCTTCACCTTCACAACCATCTTCTTCTTCACCTTCTTCTTCTTTTTTAAATCCTTCTGCGATTTGTCCTTTCACACCAAGTGTGCCATCTTCATCATTATCTTCAATTCTTTCTCCAACTTTTTCAATGCTATTTTCACTTTCTTTGTATTGGATAAGGGCATCGACCTTCTGATGCATTTCAACTGTTCAATCTGCAGCTCCGCAAAATTGAGCTAACAATTATTTCACTTGCATTTCCTTTGTCTCTGCGGTCGTTCGATGAATGAGCTTTCTTTTTTATTCGCGAAACTGATGGAAAAATCTATCTGCTCAAATTCAGCTCGTTTCATTTCCATTGCATTCATCTTCGATTTTTTCGATGAACAACAAAAATAATGTTCACTCGAATTCATTCGAATTCCCAACGAATTCAGTGCCAAGCCTTATGTTTCGTTTCTTCTCAGAAAGACGAAAGGAATATTTATTCAAACACAGAATATCAGCTGAAATAAATGAAAATGGAAGAGATGTTATGATGAGGCAAGAAAAGAAGGGAAACAGACACGCAATAAGAAAAGGAGGATGCCTTTCCCTCCATTTCCAGTGAATGAAGGAGACACAGACGAAAAGATGATAATATTGAAACGATTCTTGTTTGGGGAGGGTGAATGACAACAGAGATGGCCTTCGAGAGATTTCTCCATCGCAACGTGTGTTCTCCTAACATGTGAGTGAATTTCTTGTGAATGTCTCCGACTGAGCGAACTCTCTCTCTCTCTCTCTCTCTCTCTCTTGTTTTTCTTCATTTTCGGCTTCTGCTTCTGCTTCTGCTTCTGCAACTTCATCTGCATTTTGCTGATCACTCCTTCAATGTGATATCCATGATGGCCTTCTTTGAATGCTTCAGGATGCGCAGCAAAGACGAGCAACAGGAGACATCTTAGCAATCCCAGAGGTACAAGAGCGAGTAGCCTCTTCACGTTCCAATTTTTCAGTGTGTTCTCATTCAATTCTCGCACATCAACCAAAAATTTGGAGGAAATTTCAGATGAGATGAAAGTTGATGAAGACGAAATCGAAGACGATGATGATGATAACGAAGGAAAAGAAGAAGAAGAAGAGAAAGAGGAAGAGGAAACAAAAGAAGAAAGAGATGATAAGGGCTTGGGGAAAGACACACACAACAAAGTATTCCCATATCCTCAGAAGCCAAAGGAACATACAAAAGCAGTTTAAAAATATGACTGGGGATGAATTATGCGACACATTTGGCGAGCCTGAAAAGTTGCCTGGGTCATTTTGTGAGGAAGAAACGCTACCTCTTCTGCAGCCATTGGGAGAACAGAGGGAAGAAGGTGGGGAAGGGAAGAGAGGAGCAGCAAAACATCGTCTTCTTGGTAGGCATAATGGCATTCGAAATTTTGGGAAAGGGGACGAGAAGGAGAAGAAGGATGATGCTCGCTCATCACAACCACAATCTCATTTTCCTTCAGATTCCCTCCATTCACCCACTTCTCCTCCTCATTCCTCACCATCTTCTCCTTTTTCACCATCTTCACCATTATCTGCTTCAATTTCATTGAATATTGGGAGTCAGCCTCATTTTGAACATCCAAGTAGCAGTACTTCTGTTGTGATTCAACAAGAAGAATGCAAACAAATTCCTCTATCGTCGTCGTCGTCGTCATCTTCTTCTTCTTCTTCATCATCATATGATCTCGAATTCGAGTAATTGTGGTTGTGATTGCAATTGTTTCTGTCTGACAGCACACAATTTGAGACTGTCTACCACACGCCGATTCTGTCGAAGATCCCCCTTTTGGAGCACTTGTGAAGGATCTGATTGCTCATATGTGCAGATGCCTTCTCCTCCTCCGCACTCTTCAGATGCACTGCCTCTTCCTCCTCTTCATCTTCTTCGCTTTTATTTTCCTCAGCATTTTCATCACCATTATGAATATCTTCATTTTCTCCTCCATCAACATCATCTTCAATCACAGTCTGTTTCATGTCTCCATTCGGATGATTATCTTCGTTTGACTCAGCCACATCAAAATGTTTGCTGTTTGATGAGCAATGTTGATTTTTTGGGAGAGTTGAGAAATGAAAAAGAAAATGGATCAAAAGGAGATGAGAAAGAAATGAGCAGAGAAATAGCAGAAGAGCAATTCAAATGTGAAGAAGGAAAAGAAGAAGAAGAAGAAGAATATTCAGAGAAGAGGAGGGAGAAGGAGAAAATTGGATTGATGATTGATGATTGGACTGTGAAGGAGGAAAGGGAAAAACAGAAACGGAAATATTGATTGTATTTCTTTGAAATCTTCATTTTCTTCTTTCTTTCTTCTTTCTCGTCCAATTTATCTCCAACTTCAACATCAAAAGAAGCAAGATTATCTTCAATGCCTTCTTTTCTTCTTTCTTTCTTTCTTCTTCTTCTTCTTCTGTTTCATGTTCTTCTTCACTGCTTTCTGCATCCTCGTCCGATTCATTCACTCAAACAATCCAATCTTCCTCTGCCTTTGGGCTATATTACACCTATTTCTCTTCTTTGCCTCTTCTTCACCTTCTTCTTTGTCTTCTTCTTCGCCTTTTTTTCATTCTTCACCTTTTTCTTCACCTTCTGCATTGTTTTTGCAATATTCATCTCACTTCCTTCTCGGTCAGCAATCGACCTTCTGATGCATCCATTCATCCAAATCAGCAGAGATGCTTAATTTAACAGAAAATTGCTTCATTTTCTTCCCTTCATCTCGACTGATCAATTGTTGAGCTCATCTTATTTCATTTTTCATTCATTATTCTCATGATGAAAAAAGGCTTTTTGGACGAATTGATTTCATTTCGTTTTATCTTCTTTGTCTTCTTCAACTTGTTAATCGATGATCAACAAAAATTGTAACATTTTTTACGTTTCATTCAACAACTCTCAGATTGGATAATTTCTTTTGCGTTTTCAAATTGAAGCTGAAGGCAAAATATGCTATTTTACTCTCACATAATATCAACCAAAATGAAAACGTCAATGAAATGGATGTTATTTTTAGCTGTCAAAATCGGAGCAGAAGGCATGCAACAGAAAACGGAGATCGAATCTTATTTTTTAATTCGGAAACTGAAGCATTTGAAATGTTTTTTTAAATTTATTATTTTTCCTGTTTTTGTTTTTATTTTTTGTTTAAAACAGAATATGATTTCATAAACAATTTTCTATAAGAATTATTTTTAATGATGAAATAATAAGATATATCACAAAATGGTGTAAAATTAGGAAATAAAAAATGTTTTATAAAAATATACTCCAAATAAAAAAAAAACATAAAAAATACTGTTTGAAACATAATTTGTTAATAATTCCTTGTTAAAATAAAATCCAAAAGTTTTTCTTTTCTTTTCTTGTTTTCTAAATAATAACATCCCATATTTGATTGAAATTTTCTAAAAATCTCATGTTTGAAGAAAAGAAGGGATCCCCCTTTTCTGTATAGTTTGCTTCGTTGAAGTAACAGTATTTTATTTAGTTATATTAAGCTTTGTCCCAGCTCAAAAAATCCAATTACAGCCTTTTATGCTTTCTGGTCCTGTTGGCTCTTTCAATCCATCTCCTTCGGAACCACCAACACCGGATCCATTTCGCGAAACTGTTATTGAAAAGCTCCATGGTGTTTCAAAAAAGCAAAAAGTTGAATTTGAGCATTTTCCTGGAGATGATATTCCTTTGAGTGATGATGAAAAAGAAGAAGTATTATTATCAATTTCAGATCTTCCATACACCTTGTTCGAAAAAGTGATTGAGTTTTTAGAGTTGGCTGCACCTGGAGTTGCCAAACCCGGGCCAGAAAATTTTATTGATTTTGAAATCGAAGACATGCCGCCTGTTGTTCAGAGGAATCTACAGCGATTATCAATTCTTTGTAGGCTTATTTATGAAGAGACAAGACAAGACTTGAACGCTATATCCACCACAGTTGAAGCCTGGACAAATGGCATTGCGATGGATCGCAGGAGACCTCAACCTCGAAAACCTGCTCCAAAGCCAAAAAATAAAAAGAAGAAAAAATGAAGAGTTAAAAATTTTAAAGTTTTGATTTTGTTGTATTATATTATAAACATAAAAGAAAAAAAAATATCGATAGAAATGGCACACTTTTTGAATGATTATGTATTTAAATTCTTTTTTTTTGAAAATGTGACAAGAGGAATTTTGATAAAAAGAAAATAAAATTCAAGTGAACGAACAATCAATTAAACAATAAAATAGTATAAAAAATCTTCACGATTTGAAACGCAAATCAAACAATAACAAAGAAGAACATGAAGAAAAATAAAGTTCATTTACTCACAACTTCCACTAACTCTGGCAAGCTCTCGGTGAAGCTGCCAGTTGACGATTTGAAATTGATTTCAATTTCAAACACCTCAACTTTGACAGCAACGCTTGCAGATTTGGACGCCGTTTTGATTTTGTCTGTTTCCACAGCATAAACATAAGCTCTTTCAGTGCATTCATACATGCGGCAGGGAACGATATGAACAGGAAAGCTGATTTCTGCATAGTGTCTCTTTGAAGCCTTGCTCGAAGCAGCAGCACTTTTGGCCCGCTGCGTAGTGAAAGGGGAAATTCCTATCGCAAACTTTCGCACAGGAAGAAAGATCAGATCGCTGTTTGTTGTCCACAGCGACACGACAGTTGAAGAAGAGAGCATCGAAGTGAGAGGGAGACGGACAGGGATTGTGGTGCCCAGAGTGCAGAACGATGAGGTTGAAGGAGATGGAATAGAAGATGAAGCAGAAGAAGCAGATGCAGAAGAAGATTGAGCAGAACTGGCCTTGCCTGAGAGGAAGAAGAAGCTACGGCGGAAGGGGATGTCGATCAAGAAGCGACGAGTCGGCTGCAACGAGGCACAGTTCATATCAACCAAATAGGCACCAACAAGTTTTGTGTTGTGCGAATCGCTTTCTTTTTGTGAAAGAGCAGCTGAATCAGCGTCATATGGCGAAGGAAGAGAAGAAGGTTGGGCGTTTAACATTCGTCCAGTTGGAACATAATTTGAATTGGAGACGAGGTGGACGAGTGTCAACAAGGCTGTCTGTCTGAACGGAAGCAGAGCGCTGCATTTGGCTGCAAAACGAACAGAAGGCAGGCTGCCGTCAACACCACCAAACAGCATCAGCGACTGCAGAAGCGGAGCGAAACGGTCTGCACACGTCTCAAACGATGCAGAAGAAAAGCGCTGGGTGACTTCTTCGCCACCGCTTAGGAAAGATTCCGGCGGCAAATCAACGTGAACAGCTTCCCCAACAGCGACAGACTGGTCCAGCTCAATTGCAGGGGTGACAGACACAACCACCTCCCATATTTCATACAGCGATGCACCAAGCTCGTCGTTGAACAGCGCCAGGCAGAACGAATAGGGCTTTCTGCGGGGCAGCTGCTGTGTGTTGCTCGGGAGCGTTGCAAAGAGTTGGATGATCTGAGTGAATGAATGCGTCTTTGTGGAAGGTGCAGAACCAGCTTCTTGTTCGTCTGCTGCTTCTGCTGCTGAATCTGAAGGTGATTTGAAATATGTCCCGTCTTCAATCCGTGAGCGTGTTGTGGTTGCCATGTCCACATGAGAAACTCCGCGTATGTCAAAATCGCTTCGACACAAAACAACTTTTTTGATGAACGCTGTCTGCCGAAGAAGCAAAGACTGATCACTTTGTGCATCTTTTGACTGAAGAGAAGAATTCTGCTTCTTCAATGGCTGCTTGCCAAACGTGAAGGAGGCCGCAGTGTGTGATGAGAGCGACATTTCGTGCTCGCTGATGAATGCCACATCGTTCGCTGCATGAAACAGCGATACCGGAGAAAACGACGTTGAGTCAGAAAGAGGAAACACAAACGCCAAGTTCATCGGCTCTCCTTCTTTCACAAAGACGTGGAATGTCCTGTCGATGTGGTGAGCCAGCGGACAAACCAGCACGTCGCATATCGAATGCAGCAGAGGCGCCTGTTGAGTAGCCACAGGAGTTGACTGCTCTTCCTCACCTACCAATGGCTCAGGCTGCTCGTCATTCGCGTCAGGGCGTAGCATCGTTGGCGGAAGAGACACCATTTTGAGGCGAATGATACGCGACTCGATGGGACGAGAGAGCGAGACAGGCGCACCGAACGGATGGCGATGGTGGATCAGAGGGGATTCCTCGCCTATAAACAGCTCTTCTTCTTCGTCGGTGGCAGCAGATGAACGAGTAAGACAGATGGAGCCAGGAGAAACTGAGGATGAACGAACAATGCTTTGCTGGCTGCTTTGGTAAGGTGAAAGCGAGAGAGACGGTCCAGCTGAAAGAGAACGCATCGACATTGGCATTGCAGACGAGACAGAAGGAGAAGCAGACTGCTGCAAAGAATTCGAATAAAACGGAGAGGAAGGTGGAAGAGCAGACGATGTGATGCAGCGGCTGATGAGCATCTGCTGCAGTGAAATCGGGTTTTGAATCAGAACATCGTCTCCGTGCCTTCCTTTCCTCAGCAGCCTCATCCGATTCGCATCTCTTCCACCCCAACTGAGCAGGTCTTGTTGGATGCTACCATCTGCCGTCCTCTTCAGCCTCGACACAGTCGTCTGCGGCGTCTGATAGAGTGGACGTGAAAAGCGCGAGAACTGGTTTTCCATCTGCAGCGCCTTCTGATCTCTCTCCATCATCATCCGCTCAAGTTCTCTTCTTCGTGCCTCTTCTCTCTCTCTCCACTGCTGCTCTTCATCTGCAGCACGCCTCGCTGCTTCATCTGCTTCGTCTTCTTCGCCAAATCTGATCGTGCCCCATCGCCATGACCTTCTCAGCACTTCCTCTGCTTCATCAGCATATCCATCATCAGAACTCCTTCCTCCACACAGCAATCTCTTTCTCGCCTGTAACAGCTCCTCTTCTCTTATCCCATCCCCTGTCCATCCTCTGATATTCCCGCATAAGAACGACTGGCAAATGAATCCAGCGTATCTCGTCTCGCCCGGCGGCACTTCGACAACAAGAGTGAAAGGAGTGACAGAAGAAGAGAGCACAGCAGCTGCTGGATGAAGTGTGGTTTGGAGAGAAGAAGAAGAAGAAGAGGAAGAAGTGAAGGAGGTTGAGGGAAGAGCAGATGGATCGATGCGAAGTGAGCTGTGTGGATGGATGGATGACTGCGAAGTGGAAGAAGAAGAAGAAGAAGGAGAAGGAGAAGGAGAAGAAGTTGTTGTTGTTGTTAAAGAAGATGATGATGAAGAGATGGTGTGGTGTTTAAGCTGATATTCCTGAAGAGGACTCGACGAAAGAATGGGAGTGGATGTGATTTCTGGGAAGACAAACGAGTTTTGCTTTCCATTTGCAGAAGAAGAAGAAGAAGAAGACGAAACAGAAGCTGTTTGAGGGAAGAAGAGAGATTTGAAGTATTTGTGATATTCGTCTGTGAGTGGAATAATCTCGTCTTCCACTTCGTATTCTGCTGCCATTCCCAATGGATCTTCAAACAGCTCTTCGTATTCGTCTGAAATGTCATTCGTTTCATTCAGTTGAATGCTCATTCCTGTTTCATTTCTCATCCCCATCTCCTGTCTTCTCTGTGAACTGCATGCTTTCCTTATTCGTGTGGCTGTTATGCCGACAAACATTGTTTCTTCGGTTGTGTTCGCAATTGGCACCTCAAAAAAGACAGGAGAGCCGAAAGAAGGGAAGATCGCACGGGTGGAGGAGAAGTGGTGGAGGTTGAGGCGCTGAAGAAGACGCCTTTTGGACTGAAAAATAAGAAATAAAAAGTAATTTAAATAAATAAAATAAAAATAAGAATGAATAATTTTCATTTAACAACAAACTTCTTCTCTTTCCTTTCTGCTGACAATGGATTCTTCTGTCTGCTTCTTCACCATTCCTCTCATCTCCACTCCATTTCGATCCATTTGTGCTGCTCTGCTAACAGTTCCTGCTGACATTCCCAGCAATTCCTGTTTCTTTCTGTTCTTTTCCTTCTCCTTCTCTTCTCTTCTTCTCATGTCAAACATGAAATCTTCTCCAACAACACCGTTTCGCCCGTCTGTTGCCTCAATCGAAGACAGATGATGATTTCTCTTCAGAAGAATTCCTCCTTTTGCTGATGTTGTTGAGAGAGAAGGAGGTTTGCTGGTTAATTGCGAAATGTTTGATTGTTCAGAAGAGAAGAAAGAGGAAGGAATGGAAGAAGAAGAAGAAGAAGATAAAGATAAAGGAGCAGAAGAAGAGGTGGAGAAAGAGGAAGAGGAAGAAGAAATGATGCTTGTTGGTTTGTCTCCTCTGAGCATCATTTCATTCAAAACGATGTTTTGCCACAAAATTGAATCATTTGCTGATTGTTGAGTGGATTTTGCTGTTCCATTTTGTATTCTTCCTCTTGTTTGTTCTCTTTCTCTTTGAGAGATAGAAAGAGAATGAGAAAGAGGACGAGAAGAAGATAAAGAAATAGAAGAAGAAGAAGAGGAAGAAGAAGGAAGAGCTGATAGATTTGGAGAGAAAACAGTTCTTTTGTGTGAGACAGACAATGATAGAGTGCCCAAATTGAGTGAAAAAGGCGCTTTTGAATGGGAAAGGAAATGAGAAGAGAGGAAAAACGTGTTGATGAAAGGAGAAGGTGTGGAGTCGGAGGCAAAATGAGAAGAAGTTGAAGAAGAAGAAGTGAAAGTGGAGACGAAAGTTGTGTTGGCTGACGAAGGGAAAGGCGGAGGAGGTTGCTGAGAAGAGGCAGAGGGGATGACAAGAGGAGCATAGATTGAGAGAGAGAGGGTTTTGGAGTCTGTTCCTAAATATTATGAAGAAAAAATATTTAATTGAAGGAAAATAAAAGAGAGAGAAAAATAAAGATTATAAAAATGAATGAAATAATTCGTCAAACAATGAAAGAGAGAAAGAGAGAAAGAAATAAAAAGATATTTATATTCAAACCATTGGTGATTCCTGTGAGTGCTGAGAGCGGCAGAAAAGCGTGTCCGAAGAGCTGTTGCGTCTGCTCGTCCCAAATATCAATTTGAAGATGGCGTTCATTCAACGTCTCAAACAAAGTGGAAGAGGTCGAAGGAGAAGTAGGATGAGGATGGCTTTGCAGGCGGAAGGGTACGAGGCGGAGGAAGTCGGAGACGGAGAAGGAGGAAGGAAGAGGAGATATGGAAGAAGAGGAGAGAGAAGAGGAAGAGAATGAAGAGAATGAAGAAGAAGAAGATGATGAGGAGGAGGAAGAAGAAGAAGTGAAGAGCGAAACAGGATCAGGAAACGAAAACAGGAGTGGAAGTGGAACTGAAACGGAGATGGAAAGAGGATTGTTCTGATACGACGTGATGTGATAAGTCAGCTGGTTGGCATTCTCCAGCTTGAATAATTCTTCTTCCTCGTCTTCTTCTCCTTCTCCCTCTTCATTCTGCCCTCTCCCCACAATCCCCATCTCCCTCCTTCTCCTCCTCTCCATCTCTTTCTCCCTCTTCTCTCTCTGAATCGCCCTCTTTTTCCTCTCCACTTCTGTCTCCACATAGCCAGGCGGTGTGTAACAGCGAGGCAGCGCAAACATTTGGAAGGAGAAGAAAGGTCTTCTTGGCATCTCCACCAGATGAGAAGAAGAAAGTTCATCTAAAACCAACGGAGAATCACTCAATTCGTTCACAAAGGGTGACATTTCTGCTGTTTGAGACGGCTGAATAGGCTGTTGCGGCTGCTCTTGTGCTGCCAGAATGCTTCTCAACGTCTTTTCACTAGGCCATTTTTGAGTGAAAGACAAGAAAGTGAAGGTGAACTCGCTGCAGAGATGGTCTTCTGGCTCGTCAGTTCGGGTACTTCTGAGAAGAACTTTGGGAAGAGGGGCGATGGGAACAAGGGGAAGCTGCGGGAGAGGAGGAGGGGCAATGTAGATGGGATCGGTGGAGGGAGGTGGCTGGATATGAAATGAGGAAAGAAAACAATAAAAAAGAATATTTTTTGAAAGGCAAATAAGTTATTGCGAAAAATATTATTGATAAATAAGCAAACCTCACTCACAACTCTTTTCACCTGCATTGCTGGTTTGTGCTTCGGTGATAGTGGAATAGGTGTCTCATCTTCAGACTCACTCTCTGTTTCTGGCTGTTCTTCCGCTTTTGCTCTTTTCGTCGCTCTTCTCACGAACAGAAAAGGAGTCTTCACCCAAACAGGAAGAAGAGGAAACTGGCTTTCCGGCAGCACCAGTTCGAAGGAGACGAGTGTTGGGAAGAATTGAGCGGAAGATTTTGGCTCAGGTATTTCGATGGGAGTGGGGTAGTGATATTCTGGTGGGAGAGGGTCAGGAGGAGGTGGGTCGTCTTCCTTCATGAAGAGGGCGGTGGAGGGTGTTAACACAGAAAAGGGGAAGATGGTTTCATCATCTGTGAATGGGATGGGAGAAGACAAAGCAGTTTTTGAAGGGTTTGTCGATTTCTCTGCGTTTGGGTCGTATTCTTTGAGAGACAGCCACGGAATGTCTGAACTTGTCATCAGCAGTTTTGTGGAAGAAGAAGTCGAAGCATTCAAACTCTCCTTTTTCGGCTCGATTATCTTCGGAGGAGGAGTTTGAATGCCACTTTTTGAGGCGCCGTGGGTGGGATCGAATATGAATTGGTGGGGAATACCTGAGAAGTTAAGAGGAGATTATTCAGAAAGATTGATAGAAAATAAATAGAAGGAAAATGAATAGAATACAAATATAGAATGAAATGAACAATAATAATGATAAGATAAAATAGCTTTCATACCATCAAAATAATATCCAAGAATTGGCTTTGTATTCAACGTCAGTTTGGCCTCTTTCTTCTTCCAATTCCATTGCTTTTGAGCAGATGAAGCTTTTCCTTCACCTTCATCATCATCATCTTCTTCTTCACTTCCACCTCCATCTTTTCCTCTCTCTTTCTTCTTCTCTTCAGAACTAGACGCTGAATCCAATGAAAAAGAATAAGAAGAAGAAGTTGGATCATAATCCGCAGGGGGATTGAGAAGAGGGCATTTCAAAGTGATTAACGATTGCAACTGCTTCATTCGCTTGTCTGTTGAAGCATCTGGCAATGATGTGCTGCTTGAAGATGAAGAAGAAGAAGAAGAAGAAGAGGAAGAGGAAGATGAGGAAGAAGATGAGGAAGAAGAACTCTTTTTGTTTGAGCTTCTTTTCGATTTCTTTCGCGAAAGTTTTCTTTTGCTTGGCTTGCTAAATGCTTCACTATCTTCATCGTCGTCGTCATCATCATCTTCTTCTTCATCACTTTCACCATCGTCACTTTCATCATCATCCTCCTCCTCATCATCATCGCTATCTCTCTTCTCCATCTTCCTCGTCTCCTTCCTCTCTACCCTCTCTCTCTCTGAACTCGCCTCAAACGGCCTGAATTCCTTCCACCCGACACACACTTTCTTCTTCACCTTTTCTGGAATCATCACTTTTGGCGCCTCGTATTCAAATCTCCCTTCTTTCGAAGAGCAAAAAGAGCCGTCTGAAACAGGCGGGCGCGGAAGAGGGATCGGAATGAGCAGCTCAAATTCAACCAGAAAACACAAAGTCAAAAACGGGTGCGGATAGCAAAAGCGAACAAAAGATGTTTTTTTGGCTTTTGAAGGAGGCAAGTAATTGACAATGTTCATCTTTTTGCCGTCTTTGCGCTGCATCGAAGAAGCTTTGCCTTTCACAAGAGGAATCGAAAGAGGTTTTTCAGATAGCATTTTGTGAGTGTTGTGCACGAAGACATGGAGGGTGCGGGAGAGGATGGTGACAGACTGATCATCTGAGGGGAAAAATAAAATTTATAAACAAACAAACAAAAAAAAATAAAAAAAAGAAGTTTATGTGAATGAATTATTGAACACAATCACTTCAAAAGCACAAACCGTTGTCTATCCCATTCTCTGCCAGTCTGATGTAATTCACTTTTGTTCTGATCTGTTCTTCGAGTGATGCATCCATCTTCACACACACATTCTCCAATTTCAGTGTCAGCGGTACAACTTCAATCGGATTCGCCAGGCGATTTCCAAAGAAGAGCGGGCGCTGTGTCACAACTGCACGAAGAGTGCGATAACCAGAAGGGAAAAGAGAAAGAGAGAGGGTGGAGAAGCTGAAATCTTGGTTCCTCTCTTTCGTCTGCTCCTTCTCTGTGGTGCTGGGCTGCTCGCAGAAGTCGCTCCGCTCCCAAAAACTCTGATCCAGCCAGGATGAACCCAGAAAGGGAACATATTTTGATTTTGACAGATCTTCATTCTCAATCTCTTCACTCAGCGTTGCTTCTTCGTCTTCTTCTCCTTCTTCTCCTTCATCGTCGTCATCATCGCTTTCATCCTCACCATCATCTTCTTCTTCGTCTTCATTACTGTCTTCTTCTTTGTCATCATCGTCGTCTTCGTCATCTTCGTCGCTTCCTTCATCAGAACTTCTTTTCCTCTTCGATTTCTTTCGCTTCAAATGAGAATTTGATCTTTTTATCTGCGCGCTCTTCTTCTTCCTCTTTTGAGCTGCTTTCTTATTTGCATTGCCTTTTGCTGTTTTCTGCTTTTGAATCTTTTCCTTTGTGAATGCGTCCATAATCCTCTGCTTCTCTCTCATTTCTTCTTCTTCTGATTCTTCCACAACTGATTTAATCAGATTCAATGTCCGCTCCAAAATCAGAACTTGAGGTGTTTTTTTGCTTTGGCGTGGCGCTTTCTCTTTCTTCTCTGTTTTTTTTTCTTTCAACTGGCTTGTCTTCATTTTCCCAGTTTTTTGGTTTTTAACTTGGCATTTTGATGAGAGCTTGACACTTTTTCGTTTTGGATTTCTGTCTTCTTCTGAATCTTCCATGTTTTCAGCTCCGCTTTCATCAGCATTTTGTTCATCTGCTTTCTTTTTCTTTCTCGAAGGATCCAGTTCTACCAGCTCAGCTTCAATGAAGTCTTTTTGCTCGAGCAATTCTTTCTTCATCGTCTGCTTCAAAATCACTCGATGCGCTGGCGATATGACGCCAACCTGTGACAACGATGCATTACGCTCGTCGATGATCGCATACGATGGTAAAGCCTTACTGAGCTTTGTGAGCATCTTGTGCGGAACTAATGTGAAAGTTAGTTCTGATTCTTGCATTGGAAGGAGATTGGCTAAAAAAACAAAAGAAACAGTCATTTTTTGGATTATAATGCAAATTAGAAAAACAACAGACGTTGAACACTAAGATCTGTTTGTACAAATAGCACTCGTGGAGAACCATATGACAACTATTTTTTCGTGAGGAATAATAGAATTATCAAACAAATCAAGAAAAAAAAATAATTGAGAACGAAAGAGAGACAGAGAGATCAAATTTTAGTTCAAACACCAACAGCTTCTTGAAATGGAAGCAATGATGATTTCTTGTAGTTGCTGAAGTCCGCTTCACTTTTTATGTGATCTTTTTGAATTGTGGTCCACCCAATTCCTGTTTCTCTGAAAACTCTGTTGTATTGGTCCAAAGCTTAATGAAAATCAAATATAGTTTTAAAAATTAGTTTCAAAATACAGTAATTAAATCGTAGGCACGCAGCATACCGACGAATGTTAATTCAATTATTATTTGAAAGGATATGTCATCTGCAATGAAAAACAAAATATCATTTGTTGTGCATTGGAAAACGTCAGTTTCAATTTCTTGGCGCTCGTGAAGTCTTCCTTCGTACGTACCTCCAAGGGCTGTCCTTGTAGTTGTGTTCAAAAAAGTGATGTTATAACGATAAAAGCATGGACAATCGGTTATTCCTGATTTCTGTAAGTTGAAGCAAATTGATTATGAAATGCATAATTATTAATTAAAGCATACTATTTCTGGATGCTCTCGAATTCGATCCAGTGAACGGAGAAACAGACAATATCCTTTCATTCAATTTTGAAAGATAATGTAATGGGCAGGTGGAAAAAATAAAACAAATTTAATTCATGATGTATATCTCATTTACTCTTAAACTCTTCTTTGAAATCAAAAGGAAACATGAGAGAAATTGTTTTGCAATCCCGATACAAAAGTTTTTATAAATGAAAAATCAAATGAAGTTTTCGTGAATGTTATGAATGGTAAATAGATTGCTCAAATTATTAACTTGCTATTCAAAAATATTGATGTTTTCAATTTTATTTCAAAACAATGTACGACAACATTTGGCAACATGAAGGTAATGATTATGTTGGTGGCGCTTTAGTTCTTGGACATTCGATCAAAAGACATCTTAAAGTTTCTTGCGACATTATATGCTTAGTAACTTCTGATGTTATAAACGATGCTAGACTAACTTTAACCAAGATATTTGGTATTTGCGTGTTTTCGTGTTAATTCAGAAATAATTATTTTATTCTTGATAGATTTTGTAATTGAAATTGAAAAGATTGAATGGTCATGCAGCATTGATAAATGGAAGAGATTTAAAGACAGCCACAAATGGATTTATTCTTGCTTTACGAAATTAAACGCATTTCAACTTTCTAGCAATCAAAGAATTCTTCTTCTTGACGCTGATATTATGGCGGTTGGTTCAGTTGATGAACTTTTCACAAATACTTTTATTTGCTGTTTATTGCGTTCAGATTTATGAACTTCTTGATTTTTTCATTTCTATATAAAAACATTATCTATTATTTTCTTTTTATTTGAATCTTCCTTTAGGAACTGTTACCGGTGATGAATGCAGCTATTTAGAATTAGGCGCTGTAGTAAATAAAACGCGTGTTGTCGATTCACTTCGAATGTGCCATGGAATTAGTGGTTGTAGCTTGCTTTTCGAGCCTAATGTTAAGGATCTTGAAGGAATGCTGATTGAACTTACACAAAACAAACATTACGGTAATGAAAGATTCAATGCAGGACCCTACGAGCAACTTGTTGCACAGTATTTTCTTAAGAAAAACAAATGCTGGCATTATTTGCCATCAAAATATTCCATTCCTGGCCGGAAGTCGAAGCTTGTGGAGGGACTTGCAAAGTTGATATAAAATGAAAAAACAATAGAAGAGCCAAAGGGAAGTAATCATAAGGGAGCAAAAAGAAGGGAGAGAGGTTCTGAAGATAACGAAGAATTTATTGGTTTTGGGAAAAGAGGAAAATGGAAAAGTGCAAAAAGAAAAGAAAGAGAAGAAAAAACGACTCAATTGATGCAACATGCTGAGTTAAAAGGAGAAGACAAGGCAAAAATGGAAAGGAGAAGGCAAAGATTCGGAGGCTTAACAACAAATAACAGCAGTTAGCCAAGTTAAAATCCAGACCAGTTGCGACAGAAGAGCTGATTGAGCTGGTATACAAAATGGAGAGAAACATGATGTTATTGCTTGTACCAATGATGGTGTAGTTTGTGGTTATGCTGGTTGCATTGTGCGATGCACTGTATGCGCTGTCTTGCAATGTGAAGTGAATTAAGCGGAATGTGGATTTGAGGAAAGATGTTTGTGTGGAAGGATGCAGATCCGAAAAGGAGAAGTGGAGAAGAACTGGAAAGAATGGCAGGAGAGTGGGAGAAGAGAAGAAGAAGGAAAAAGTCGAAAAGGCAAAACAAAGCGCAGATGATAATTTTTATGTTGGCCATTAGATTGTATTACGCCTGCTCAAATATGGAAAAAGAATTTTTGATTTTATACAAAAGTCGAAACTAATTTTTCGAGTTCTAGAAGAAATTCACTTTTGTCCCTTCATTGAATCTTTCTAATGCATCTTTATCTTAACTATCTTTTTATCAGGAACAATGACTGATGAATCATTCGTTCAAATCTGCGTTTGATCACGGAATGCGAAAAAAGACTGAAAATCATCCAATGAAAAATAAGAAGCTACAATGAGTAAAAAACCCGGGACATGGTAAAAAACCCGGACTTTAAAAAAAAAGAACTTTTTTCTTTCATTAAAACATTTGATTGTTCAAACAAAAAATGCTCTAATATAACATTGTAAGTTGGAAAGTTAATGCTTTTCAAATTGTTTCAATGAATTTCTTCCCTTTAACTGTTGTTCATCAGATAAGATGATTATTCGACATTTCTTATTTGTTGTTGAAAATTAAAGATGAAATAAAGCTAATTTAAAGTGAAATGAAATTATCAAACCGTATTTTTCACTGTTTTCGGTTGGTTTATTTGATTTGACTTTCAAACAATTTTTTAATCATTTTGCTCATTGTGATCATTCCCTTTTTTGAAATGGAAAAGAAATCAATTTCTTCGGAAGAGCTTCTTCGGATAGCTGCTACAAGAGAATATCGGACAATTCATTCCAGATCTCGAAAAATTTTTGAAATCAAGAAAACATATCCATTGACAGTGAACGTCGCAGTCAAAGCGAAAGCAATAACAAGGCAGGCTTGGTACAGAGGCAAAACAGCTGAAAAGGAAAACAGAGATGTTGGAAAAGAAGGAAGACCATCTCTTATTAATTCTGAAAAACTGGAAAAAATTGAGAATCAGGTTTTGTCTTTATTATCAGAAGGAGTTTTAGTTCGAATGAAGCACATACAGGAAATGGTTTTCGTTTTTTTTATATGTTAATTTATTTATCTTTGTTTTTTTTAGGCAATTAACATTTTAAATACGGAATCAACAAATGAAGAAGAAAACGAGAAACTCCATCCGAAATTATCTTATTATTTAGTTCAAAGAAGCTCCATATTAAAGGCAACCCTGGCAAGACCGCTTGAAATTGCAAAAATTCGGTCACAGAGCCCTGAAAATGTGATTAACTGGTTTGAAGAAGTGAAAGAAATCGTAGAAGGAAACAAGATCGAAGTTTCAAATATTTTTAATTTCGATGAATCTTCTGTACAAATTAAAGAAAGTTCTGCAAAGTTGGTCATCTGTTTGAAGGACCAAATCCCTCCTTCTCCTCCTGAGCCTCGAAAATCTTCAAACGCGACTTTATGTTTTTGCGAATGCTCAGACGGTTCTCATCTTCCTCATTTTTTGCTTTTTCCAAAGAAGAAAATACAGGAAGAATTTTCTAATTTAAAATTTTTCGATATCAACTATATTCCTGCACCTTCAGGATGGATTACCACTGAAATCTGTAAAATCATCATGCTTCAAAATTGGATTCCTCTCATTCATCAAAAAATCCAATCGACATCTTCGAAAAAGGCTCTCCTTCTTCTTGATAACCATACCACCCATTCATGCTCAGATGTCATTCGTGAAGCAGAAAAAAGCGGAATCTTCATCAAAAAGTTCCGTCCTAACATGACACATATCCTACAACCATGCGATAACGTAATTTTCGCCAGATTGAAAAGAACGATAAACAATAATTACAAAGTCCCTTCGGATGATTCATCTTCTTCTTGCAGAAAGGCACTTGCTGAGGTTTTGCCAGACGCAATCTCCGCAGCAACCGATCCTTCAGTAGTTAAAACTGCTTTTCTGAATACAGGAATCTGGCCACTAGCAGCTTCTCAAGTTCTATCAAAAATAAGTGGATCACCGTCAAAATCTTCTTCCATAACTTCTTCAGATGAAGCAAAAAAGGAACTATTTGATTCTTTCACACCAAAACGGAAAATCAAATCATCAAGAAAGTGTAAAATGGATATCAAAATCGATGAAAAACACAGCATTGATGGATGCACACAAACAGAAGATAATTTATTCTATGACGAAGATCACCGTACCAATTCTGATAGAAGCAATTTTACCAAAAGAATCATCAGAACAAGAAAGAAAAAAATTGACAGCGACTTTTTATATGAAGATGACGAAGATTACGAAAAAGATGAATGGAAAAGTGAGCATAAGGAAAGCGCATAAGATACAACTCAATTTGAAAGCAAAAAATACAAAATACAGCATGATGATAACTAATAGATGGAAATATTAATAAGTTTGTTTAGTAATTCTTTTTGTTGAAAATCAAATCCAATTTATTGCCAAACTTTTAAATATTTGACTTTAAATTTATTGTTTGTCTTGTATTGAATTTTTTTTGTGATAATTTCTTCAATTCTTCATTTCCAGTTAACTGAATTTAGAAAAGACAAAGGATGAAATTCACGGAGCATTGGATTGGAAGAAACTTAAGTTGCGTCGATAGAAACTTTCATTTTTTTAAAATAATATCACATCAACAATTTTGACAATTTAAGAAATACCATTTCACATTAACATCTTTGAATTCGTTGAAAAAATACAAAAATTGGGGTTAAATATGGACTTTCAAGCTTTTTATGCACAAAGCTTGAAAAAATTGTTTCACTCATAACATTTTTAAACTTTATCAGATTTAAAAATAAATTTGATTTTCATTCCCGTTAAAAGGCATCATTGAAATCAAAACATAAAGCTCTCCAATATTTCACGAATGTCAAAAAAATGACCCATTTTTTTTGTGCTTTTTGATATAAAAAAGTTAATCGAAAATGCATAATTTTTCAATGAAAATGCCTGAAGTGAAATATTTTGCCCCAATTGTATTAAAAAACAATTCTCAATTCAAAAAATCTCCAAATGTTCAATAATTACTGAATAAAACATAAAACATATCGGCCAATTGATCATATTTGAATGAAACAAAATGCAGTTGCAACATTCAAAAAGTCCGGGTTTTTTACCATGTCCCGGGTTTTTTACTCATTGTATCAACCCATGTGACAAATTCAAAAATATGGATTTTTCCATTAATTACTGCATTTGATATTGAATGAAGAGAAACTTTAACGATAATGAACAAACTTATTTAAAGTTTAAATTTTCGATTTTATTTGAAACAAGATGAAGAATGAAATTTTGAAATATGTTTTCGATAAGTTAATTTTGAAACATTCGATTTAGTCTTTAATTATCTCATTTAAAGTTACCATGAACTTCAAAAACTCAAGAAATGGATTGTCAAGTTCATTCTAATCAAATAAAAAAAATCAAAAGCAACAAATTAAATAAGCATTGAGAAAAATATTAGGTTGAATTTCGAAATTTTGCTCCTTCTAACACTTCTTTTAATTACGTTCATTTAATTTGAATTAGAAAAAATTTTTATTTCAATGTTCATTCAAGAAGTTGAATTTGAATCACTGTGTTGTTACCTGTCGTTTCTGAATACTAAAACCGTTCAAAAAATCTTCGTTGAATTATAAAATTTCTCCGTCAGATGAAACATTTTTTCAATAAGTATTTTTCATGAAGTGACTGTGGTCAAATGTTTATCAAAGGCTTTTGAAAAACATCAGTGAGTAATAAAAATGAAGTGAAAAATAAAAAAAAACAAAATAATAAAAAAGCTTTATTTATGAAGCATAAACATAAAAGGAAGTTATTTGAATATGAAAAAAAATTGATAGAAATTTGTTTTGAAAGTGTAAATCACAGCTGAAAGGAAAATAAAAATGAATTCATGAAAAAAGTCACTCAAAAATTAATTACAAGAAATTTGTCTTTGAAATTTATTGAAAATGTATTTTAAAATAAATCTTAGAATCACATTTTCTTCGAAATCAAACATTCATCATAATTGAAAAATGCACATGCGAATTTTTTCCAAACAGATTCTGGATCGAATCTTAAACGCAGCGGATGCTTTCTTAATCGTTAGAATTGTCTTCAGATAAAAAATAGGCTCACAAAATTACTTGAATTAGTAGAACAAGAAGCATCTTTTCTGATTGCGAATGGATTTTGAATCTAATCATGATCAGTTATTTGCAAAGCACAAGCATAGTGTTCCTTTCAACCAATTTCTTTCCAGATTGGTTGTTCTCATCATAATCTCATCTATTTTTGAAAGTGAATTAAAAATCTTTCAAGTCGGGTTATTCTTTCAAATCTCACAATTTTACAAAAGCATTATCATTTGAACTTCTCTTTTTTGCAAATACTTGTCCAATTACAACAAATATTACAATGAAACCAACAGCAGCAACAAATACAATCCACCATGGAAACATAGTTGATGTGGATTTTGTTTGACTAACTTTTTCATTGCTATTCGAAATAACATCCGACAACAAAACAGGATCTGTTTTAACCACTTGAGTCTTTCTTCGATGCGAATCATTAATTTCGTCCTCCTTCAATTTCAATACAGCCTGTATAAAAATCTGGCCTTTTAATGAGTTTAAAGTGAATTTAAGTTGAGATTTTGATGCTTCCACAACAAATTCCTCTTGGCTCACAAAGGTACAAGTTATAAACGGCAAAGATATAATTTCTTTCTCCGAAGAAGAACTTGAGTTGTTTAAAATAAAAACTTCATAAGATACGAGGCACGGAAGAAGATTATTTCCAATAAAATGAATCATCATTTTGTCTCCCTTTTCGCTTTTTGTAATCTCAGAAATATGAGGTCTGCAAAATTGATAGGCTTTTTGTGGAAATTCTCGTAATACTGTGTCTGCTGTTTCAACATCTTCCATCTGACTCCAATTCATCATCCCACTAACTGTGCATCCTCTGTTTTGCATCCAGAGTTCCAGATACTCTCCTTCCAGAAGATTATCAAGATTTTGATTCCCGGATTCGTCGGAAAATGAAGCAATTGATAGTGAACTATTTTCACATAAAATGTTTCTTCGAACAGAATTGTACTGTGACGAGTTTGGTGTGTTGTTGAAAAAAGTCACACTCTTCAGATTAATTTCTCCATCTCTAACAGACAAGGCACCAACCGAAGAATTTGCAAAAGTTGTTGATTCAATTGAAGAGCTACAATTCCTGAGATATAAAAGCGATCCTTCAAATTGGCAACAAAATTTTCGTTCATTTTGTTTTTCTCCGTTAAAAACAATGCTCCGCAAATTGCTCATTCCAGAAATTGTGCAATTAGACATTTTCACAGTGCTGTTTGATACATTGACTAGAACACCATGAGCAGCAAAATTATTATTGACGCAAAGCATTGAATCTGAAATTGATACATTAACGAACTCCATCCTAATAAGCGAAGCATTCCCAATTTTGGAAAAATTTCTTAAAAAGAAACTTGAAATTGAAATATTTGGTTTGATTGAAGGCATTGAAGATGTTCTATTGATTATCAAAGATGAATTAAACGTTACATTCTCAAAGAAAACATTGTCAACTTGAAATGCATTGAATTCTCTTCCAAAAGCAAAAACCGAGATGAATTGAAATTTTGAATCAAAGCAATTGAACGTGCAGACTTTAAATGTGCCACCTTGGATATAAAAAATGCAATTATTGCTTGCTGAAGATGACGGTTCATTTCCAGATTTAAGAATAGAACTTAAAATAGCATTAGAATTTGCGGTTGCAAATCCGCATGCCCCACTAAAAAAAGTTTTATGAAATGTGACATTCTCAAGCATGGTTTCACCGGCTTTTACAGTTGCAAAAGTGAAGCTGACAGATTGAGATAATGATGAGACTGTAACATTCTCCAACAAAAATTTGTGATACACTTCAAAAACAGCATTGTATCCCTTTATTCTTGAAGGAAGAACAAATTGAATATCGCTAAATTCAGTATCAACGTTTAATTTTATTAAGCTTCCATTTGCAGTTTCATTCCTAGCAGCAATGTTTATTAATACTAGATTTCCATTAAATCCTTCAATTTTCACACGACTCCTTTCAAATAACGCAGTGTCTGTCAGGCTAGATTGATTACAGATACTGATAACAGGAGTATTGCCTCGCTTCATAAGAGCATATTCAATTGTTTTGCATGCAAACTTCAATAACCCGCAATGAGGATAATCTGTCCCTTTTCCTCTGCTTCCATCAACAACGACTGCGGATTCAGTTTCACACAAATACACAAACAATGGGAATATATTTTCTTCATTTCCATTTTCAGTTCCGCACAATCTCCTCGGATCCAAAGGAATGGTTGAAGTGTCAAAGAATTCAAATGAATCCCTGTTAACCTTTGTTTCAAGCAATATTCCAGTTCCGCATTTAACAAAAGCATCTTTTCCAAATATAGCTTCGTTTTGATTTTCCTCTGAAAATCTCACTTGAGATCCAATAACCAATTTACTTGATTCGCCTTCTAAATATACCATCATCCCTCCTCCTCTTCCTCCAAAAATTGCTCTACCTTCCGAAACACATCCTTCAAATCTTGCTGTTCCATTAACAATCGCTATTCCACTTTCTTGCACATCAACATACACTCCTCCTCCCTTTCCACCAGCACAACTGCACCCATTCGCATTGCATCCATCAACAGTCAACGCTCCACTCGTTCCAACTGTTCCTTTCATCCATCCTCCATCTCCACTATTCTTCACAACTCCACTGATATTGCATCCTGAACAAATCACACTCGCCATTCCTTCACAAAATTCAATCGCTGAATGAGCTCCAAACACAAGTGCTCCACAAATCACAAATCGTTCCATGTTCAGACTCCCGCTCTGCGCATTCACAATGCTATATCCAAAGGCCACACTCGATGTGCTCTCTGATATATGAGCAACTGAGCAGTCTGTGAGTGTGAGTGATGAGCTTGTCAAAACAATGAGCGATGTTGCACTCGATAATGAAAATGGAATTTGGAACGCAATGTTCTTGATTGAGCTTGCACTCTGAATATTCATCAAACACGAAGATTTCATTCCACCTGGAACTCTCACATTCACATTCGTCTTGTTTGTTGTGCAATACACCTCCCATTCATATGACCCTGCCATCGGCACAACTTCTCCCAGCTCAAACCCTGGATCCAACACAATGTTCTTCTTTGACGAACTGAATCTGTTCTGTGCTGCATGTGTGATCGTTTTGCATGGAAAATACCCAAACCCACAAAACCACGAGTCATATCCTCCATACCCATTCACCTTATTCCCCACATGTGCTGCTCCTGAAAATGCATCCAAAAACACATTCAATGGGAATATTCCCATCCCTCCCTCATTCCGGTCATATCCCATCAGCTCATCATAAACAGAAACATTTCGCGAGAAATTCAGCTTTGTGGTTGTTATTGTCCCACTCACCAACATGCTCCCATTCACAAACACATCTTTCCCTCCCAATGTTGCACTGCAACCAACAAAACTCACTGATGTTATTGCAAAATCAAATGAGCCATCTGCCAGATACAGCATCACCCCACCTCCATATCCGCTGCACTTTGTTTTGTTGAATTTTGTTGCTCCTCCGCTGTGCGATGTTGATGTCCCAATTCTAACTTGGCTTGTCGAAGAAGCCAACTCAACCTTTATCCCTCCGCCATTTCCATTCACACACTCACACCATTTCATCGTTGTATTCCACACCACAAATGTCTCTCCTCCCTTTACACTCTTTGTCATCACAACTCCATCTCCTCCTGTCCGATTCACATTTTGAATTGTCAAATTCGCAAAAACACTTTCTCCAGAAGAAGATCCAGCTGATGATGGTTCGGCAAATAGCGATTGACTCATTTTTATATTTTTGATCTCCACATCAATCGTCTTCAATTGCTTCAGTGCCACTTCAAACACAGATGATGAGATTGTACATCCTCCTGATTTCGATGAGTCGATCACCACATCCTCCAGCGAAAGAGTCCCACTCCCAAGTGACACCACAAACACACTCGGCGATGGGCTTCTTGTCGCGTTGTGATCGATCCCCACATGCCCCACCTCCAGTTGGCCAGAAGATATACTAAAAAGTGTCGTCGATGAAGAAGAAAGTGAATTTGTTCCAATCACACTCGACTCCTTCCCTTTTCCAACAATCGAAATCTTCTTTTCCCCAACACTGACAGTTGCCCCTTCGCTCTCATGCCTTCCGACAAGCACTGAAATTCCGAAACTATTTAAATTATAACATTTATTCATGCAATACCCAATCGTTTTGCAAGGCATTGTCTCATTCATTCCACACAATTCATTCGAATCATTTCCATTCTCCCCAACAAATAACAATTTTCCATCCTTCAACCACCCCTTCTTTTCTGTATGCTGATTACCATTATAATAATAGCACACTCTCTTATCATTAGTATTTGTTGTGTAAGATTCGTAGAACGGATTGTTCGATGAAAAAAGATTGTATCGATCTTCAAAATACACATCATGCCCATATGGAGTGGAATTACTGCAACTGCAATCGTGGAAGAAGAAGAAATAGCAATATTGATTGTTGCTTGGAGGTGTTGATTGATATGGCCTGAAATCCAATCCTCCGCCCGTTGATGTTGCGTTGCACGAAATGAACTGGAGGCTCCTCATTTTGAATGCAGCCGGAACATATGAGCAATACATCCCTCCACCATTATGATTTGTGAGCGTACACGAAGTGAATGAGCACTCAAACACAAAAGCGCTTTCCCCTTTCCCATTTTCTGTTCCAATACATGAAGATCCAGAAACCTGAAAAGAATTAAGATAAAGTCCTCCTCCATCATAATTTGCTTTGCATTTCTGGAACTCGCACCCACTGACCCTAACACATGACGAAATTGATTCAGCATACATTCCTCCTCCAAAACGTTTTTGGATTGTACAGGCGTTGAATGAATTGTTTTCAATTTTGATAGAATTGATAGAAGCACACAAAATTCCTCCACCACACCAATGCGCATAGCAGTCGTTGAAAGAACAAAATTTCACTGAAAGTGTTCCCGATCCCAGATTATACATGAAAATCGCCCCTCCATTTGAATCTCCAAAAGAATAACCAGAGTTTGTTCCAGTGGTTTTTGAGCCATTCCACACGCACCAGGTGAATGAATTCGCCCCATTTTCTGTAATCTGCTGTCTCGCTGGTTTCGATGGATTCCCCTCACTCCCGCTGATTGCAGCATTCTGTGATCGATAGCACCTGACAAATGAGGTGTTCGAGGCATCCAGGGAAGATGAAGGGCTGTTCAGTGAGGGGACAATTCCCCCATCATACACATCCCACACCGATGAAAATTCACATCCTCTCATCAGAAACATTCTTTCGCTCAGCTCTTCAGCCAGATGTGATATTTTTTGTGGATTTGTGGAGACGTTGAAGAAGGTCAACTGGGTGAGAGATACAAGGTGTGTCAAGGGAGGCGCTAGAAACGGGGCTGAAGACACACAAAAAGAAGAGAAATGGGAAGAACAAACAAAAATGTAGCATTTTTCTGAAATCTCTCCTTCCACTGCTTTTGAAGAGAAAAGTGGAGCAAATATCTGTTCAGTTGAAGTTGAATACGATCTGAGTGAAATATTGGTAAACAATACACAGCTCCCACAAAAATCAAAGGGAGGTGCCTCTCTCTCAACTTCAACAACACAGCCACTCAACTCAACAAAACTTCCATCCGATGCCCTGAGCACACTCTCCCCACCTCTTTCCATCAATATCAATGAATTCAGTTTTATTGATGAATTGACCCCAACAACACTTCCCTCAACCACACTCCCACCACACACACCCTCTTTTCCCCACATTTTCCATTCATCACAAAAACTCCATTTTTCACCTATCCCAATCTCTCCACTTCTCTCATTCCATTGTTTTGAGCATTTCTTCATCATTCTCTCTTCTTTCGAGGTTTCTCCCGTCCCACCTTCTTTTCCTTCACTACATGCATCAAATAAATCTCCTTCCACATATTCGCAATTTTGAATGTTCTTTAAACATATATCTTCGAGATAATCCAATTCTCCTTCTTTTGCTGATTTCTCGGCAAGTCCTGCTCCATTACTTGTAGCACCATTGCACATGCACCCCACACAAATTATCCATGCACAATAAAATATTCCTGATAGCAACATAATCATTCCTCTCCAACAATAGTCTTTTCTTTTTTCTATTGCAGACTAATATGGGCACTTCAACGAAATAATATCATTCAACTTTTGATGTGTATCATATTATTATATCAATATGAATATAATTCTTGTTTGTTTTTCAACATTTATTTGTGATCCAATGAATAATAGTGAATAATTCATCCATTTTTGTTGATTTTTGATATTTCAGCCGTCACTTTCCGTCCAGCAATATCTGCCTCTGAGATGGAACAGCATATGAATTGGAGCATGTAATTTTGCTGGCTGTATTTCAATGAGAAAAGGCATCAGGGAAAGAAATGAATGATGTGAAGATTGATGAAAACAGTGAATGGAAGGGGTATGAGTGCTGAAAGTTTTGTGACTCTGCACCACATATTAATGTATGTCTTTTGATGGATTATTTATGTAGTTTTTATTTGAAGAGATTTTCGATGTTTTGAAAGAAATGATTGTTTATGCCCAGATTGGATGAAATGGACACTTTTGGCAAAAGGGGCGGGATGCATGGAACAAGGTCATACAAGCATCTGGATTGGGTTTTTGATGTGTTTTTCTCACAGATAGAGATGGAATTTCAGTTCAAGGGAAAAACACTGAATGGATGAATGAGTGAAAATGGATATTTTTTGTTGATGCAAAGAGGTTGCAGGGAATTAATGGAATTTGCTATTGGTGTGCTATAATCTCTGTTTTATTCGACTTTTTTCTTGAAAATACTTTTATTTATTTTTATTTTTTCATATGATAGGATTTTGGAAGTTATGCGAGAAATTCCTGCGGATTTCTATTTGCAGGGAGAAATTCTTTTGGAGAAAGGAAGAATGGAAAATGAGGAGGCAGAATCAGGTTGAAAGGTATTTTTTGATTGAAAAGGGATTGAAGAGGAGAACAAACAAAATTGATGATTACGAAAGAAAAGAATGGAAGAACATGCCATTGAAACAATTCTTTCAAATTTATCTGGATCATTGTTCATCAGCATTATTTTGGAAGAGGAAATGGATTTACGTTCACTCATCAACTTATTCAAAGATGCAAGAAAGAAATGAAAGTGAAGGAAAAGAAGGAGTTTTTGAACAGTTGAAGATGTTTTCAACGCAAAAGCAAAGCAGGTTGTAATTGACAAGCGAGACAAAAAGAATAAGTGATTTATCCTCCCAACAAATTATCATTCCATTTTGTTTCAGTTTGTTTGTTTTTGCTTCGTCGGATGGAGCTGTTATCTCTCCATCTCTTTGTGAAGTGTCATTTGAATGAGCTTTGTTTTGGGAATCATCCTCACAATTTCATTGAAAGCACTTTTCTTTTGCTGTTCAATGTTTTTTATGATTGCACTTGCTTCGTGCTCATTTCGCACTCCTGCACTTTTGTATTAAGATTATTTCACATTTTTGAACAAAAAAATTTTTTGAATATTTTTTTATCTTCATGTTGTATTCTCCAAAAATCTGACAAATACAAGTGAATAGTACAAAAATGAAAATGTCTTTGTAGCATAAATAACATATGCATTTGCATGACGATAGTGTTTAGGCATTTGAAGAAATTTCAAAATGATTGAGTGTTCCAACATTTTTTTGTTCGCTTTCTTGTTTGCTGTTTTCGCTCTGTTTTTGAGCTTTATGTGTTTTGTGTGCCCTGGACTACGGAAAGAAGTTGACACATATTACACTGCCATCGCAGATAAAGCGCGCCGGGTCGCCGTTTGGGGGCGGAAGCACGCAATTGCGCTCGACGCCGTTCCAGCCTTCGAGCACAGCGAAGCGCGCTTCTGGGGCTGCAGGTGAGCAGACGAAGTTGCTAGATCGATATCTGACCCCTCTTCAAAGAGAGGATGCGATTAACACAAGTGTGTGCTTTGGGTATTTGTTGTTTTGTTTTTGACGAGTTGGCTGTCTTCTGCGGGCGTGGGGGTTTTTGTGCTGCGCCAGCTGTTGCAGGGCTGGCCTTTGAGGAGCCACGCGGGATGGAGGAAGACAGGGCTGGCGATTTGTGTGGCAGTTCCTTTGAACGATGAAAAAAATGTTATTGAATTTTGTTTGGTGTATTTTTTTCAGGAACCCGCCGTCGCAGATTGACGACAGCGACTACTTCATGAGCCGGGCGAGGCTGCTGGCATCGATGAAAATAACGTTTGGGGCGATGGAGCGACGTGGGAGCTATTTTATCCCCATGAACGGTAATATGTGGAGAGAGTCGCGGGGGCCGCTGGTGACGTACACGAGGGAAGGGGTTCGGCGGCTGGGGGAGCGGTTTGAAGAGATGATGGCGGCGAAGGAGACGGACCGGCTGGAGGCGGGGGAGCAGATTATGCACAACCAGATGTGCATTGATGTGACGCTTGGAGATGTGGGAGAGATGCTGGGGCTGCGGTGCAGCGAGGAAGGAGAGCTGCTGCACCGGATCCGGGTGGAGTATGCGTGTGTGTATGGCGAGCTGTGGAAGGAGCAAGAGACGGGGGTGGCGCGGGAAGAGCGGCTGCGGGAAGAGCTGAGGAACAAGGAGTAAGACCTGGAGAGGACGAAGGCGAATGCAGCACAGATGCTGAGCGAGATGTGCGTGAAGAACGAGGCGCACGTGGCGGAGCTGGCAGGGGAGAAAGAAAGGCTAAGGCGGCAGATCCGGGAGCTGAAGGAGCAGCACCAGGAGGCGAAGCAGGAGATGGAGAAGCGGTACTCGGAGTTCAACATGCAGCTGCAGAAGACCAGGGACGAAGAGCGGATCTCGAAGCGGACGAGCGGGTTGGAGGAGCAGCTGCAGGAGAAGGCCAAGATCATCTGGATGAATCAGAGGAAGATTCTGGAGCTGAACGAGAAGAATAACACAGATGTGAAGGAGCAGCAGCAGCTGGTGGAGATGAAGGAGAAGGTGGAGCTAATTTGTGTGAGAATTGAGAAGTGAAGAATTTCTGTGCTCAGCAAAGAGGAGTTGTGAGTGTGGATGGCAAGTTGAAACTTGTGGATTTGTAGTTACACTTGCCATATTTTTTTCATTTATTTCTGCGGAGGGCGTGATGGTTCCATCTACGGTTTCGTTGATTCTGCCATCGGGGCTGTGTGAAAAGTGCCAGGAGAAGTTTGCAGCGAGCATCGGGGATGGCAGCGCTGTGATGCTTGGGCCAGACCTGAATGGGAAGGGGGTTGTTGCAAAAGTGTGGCGCGGGGTGAGTGTTGCGAGAAAAATAAACAGCGGAGGTGGAGGTGGTTGTGGAAGAGCAGATGCAACTGTGCAGCAGAAGACGAACGAGACGGAGAACGAAAATGAAGATGCTGATGGAACTTCCGAAAGTGCACTTGCTGACGATTTGAGAGCAGAAGGCGCTGTTCGAAAAGGAGATTAAGAATCAGAAGAAGAGCGATGCAATCAGGAAGGTAATGATCCACGGGGGAGAAGCCATTCTAGTGGAACATTGCAGAGATTTTGCTGTTTGGGAGACTTGTGTCAGACGAGTTCAATGAAGACAAGCTGTCGCTCTTCTTATTCTTCAGCATCGTGCTTGAAGGGGCGTCGGAGAAGAAGATCAAGATGTTTTTTGGGGAGTTTGAGGGGCTGCAGTCTGAGAAGGGGGAGGCAGATGTGTCTGTGTTTCTGGGGATTCTGCTGAACAACTACCTGGCCGAGGCAGTGAAGAGAAAGAATGCGATAAGAGCGCTGTATGATGCGATATGCAGTTGTAATCCATCGACTCCATCGACTTCATCATCAACATCGTCATCATCGCCAGGGGCAGTGCGTAGAGGGATCAAGTACTCGGAGCTGGAGTCTCTTCAGTGTGTGTGCCATCCGCAGACGCCACAGTCGCTGTAGCTGCGGATCTTCTGGGATGCGTACCGGCTGTCAGGCTGCTGTCTGCCTTCGTTTGCGTCTGTGCTGGAGGCGTGCCAGCGCAAGGACTTTTCACGCAGTGCCTGCAGCTGCCGTTAGGGTTAGGGTTAGCCTAGACTTGCATTAATACCTTTTTGGCATTCGTTTTTTGACATATTCCTCAAGGTTATTGAGAAAATAACCTTGCTAAATAACCATGAAGGTTTTGGACAAAAACCTTTGAGGCTTTTTTCTGATAATAGTGAATTAAAACAATTTAATAAAGTCATAAACTCTTTTCTATTACTGTGCAATATAAAAACAATTAATGAGAATGAAGAAGAAAAAAAATACTTTCAATTTTTTATTTTTCAAAAAATGTTTTTTGAAATTTCTTATTTTGAAAATATTTCAAATGAAAAAATTTGATAAAAATAACAAACTTTAAGAGAATAAAAGCTGATAAAAATAATGAAATAAAGAAATAAAAGTTATTAAATATTCAATTTCTTTCTTTCTTGTTTTTTCTTTATGTTTCTCCATCGATCACTGCAATCTCCAGCTGTTCTGTTTTCAAGAAATGAGGCAATTTTCACCCAACTTTCTTCTTTTGCCTTGTGTTCTTTCAATATTTCATCCTCATCCTTTGACCACCTTTTTCTAATTCTTTTTCCTAGATAATCCTTTTCTCTCTTTTCCATTATCATACGATTTCGATTTTCTTTTATCTTCTTACAATTGTATTTTTTGATATCTCTTTCGATGAGATTTTCCTTTTTCATAAAATCTAAGAATATCTCGACATGTTGATTCACGCAAGTTGGATCCAATAACAAAATGTTGATGATATCTTTTCTTGCTATTTCAGCTCTGATGTGCTCTTTGATTGAACAATAGCTCGAAGGTGATGCTTTTTCCAACTTTGGAAGGTATTTTTCTTTCGCTTTTTCTTCCAACTCCTCATTTTCCTCAGCAAACTTTCCTAATCCCTTTCTGAATAAATATTCATTTGTCCTTTGATCATTTTTCTTCCCTTCTCTTAATAATTTCATTCTATTCACAATTTCACGATTGAACTTTGAGAAGATGATTTCTCTATTCCAAGATTGTGATTTCAATTTGAATCCGTGGAAAGATTCTATCTTCAGCAATCTGTCATCAATTAATGCTTTTCTCGGTTTGTTTTTGTTGACAATAATTACACGAGAAGCAATAACTGTTTGAGATGCAGTTTTTTTGATATATGCCATTTGTGAATAAGAAAATGGAATCCAACCAGCAACCATCGCACAAGTTTCCAAAATTGAATTCCTCTCTTCTTTGTTTGAACCTGCATTCATTAAAGCTGAACACAAAAATCCACTTCTCAATGAATGAAATCCAAATGATTCCGAAGGAAATCCAGATTGATCCAATCTTTTCTTTAATCTCGTCCTCATCACCTCAGTATTTCTTGTCCAAATTAAATCACTCCTTTCATCTTCAACCGGCCATTTGTCTTTCTCAAACAAATCCATTTTGAATTTGTTTAAAATATGTTTTCTCATCCAATATACAGCATCTAAATCAACATCTTCTTCATTCTGGTTTTCCAATGTCACAACATGATTCCAATTATCTTTTCCTTTTGTTCTCATTTGTCTTATTTTCACGAATATTGTTCCATCTTCTTCGATTATGACATTTCGTATATCGCACAATCTAATTCCACCACAAGTTACAGCTCGTGAACCAGTATGCAAAGCAAAAAGAAATAACGATGCATCTTCTGCTTTGAATTCTGAATAATCTGGAATACTGTTAATCAAATATTTTACGTCAAATGTGACTAATGGTTCTTTTCCATCGCCTTTTTGTTTAAGGCTTTTATTCCTTCTTAGTTCACTCACAACAGAATTTATTCCATCATTAAGTTTTTGATCTATTTGTTCATTAAACATTTTTGTTTGAATTCTTTTTAAAGATGGAACAACAACAGATTGTACAGAACCAACACTATAATGACAGTCTTTACACAAAAAACGTAAAAAACCACGAATACATTCAATTTCAATGGGAAATGGTTTAAAATCTAAATCTTTTGCAAAATAATCGTACAATCGAAGCACCCAGTTGTGCTTTCTTAATGTTGACTGGGAGTATTGTCGTGGTAATAAGCAGTACTCCTTCAGTTTTTTTCTATCTGCCGATTCCAGCGCAGCATCCATGAAAGTTGGTTGGTTTCGATCCCTTTCAAGTCGCAAATCCAGCTGCTCATACGTTTGATTCATGTCTTCGTAACGCTCGCTTCCGATAACAAGTTTCTCTTCAGAATCCGCGCTTTCACTTTCCGTTCTTTCGTCTTTGTGTCCAGTTTCAACGCTATCCAATTGAGAGAAATTGGTTGATAAATCTCTAGGAGTTAAAGCTTCTTTTCTCAACTGCGCTGCATTTAACACCTGTTTCTTTTTCTGATCGTTTCCTTGTGGTACGCAACTGTTTGATGTTTCTTTGGAATTTCTCTCAGATGATTTCGTTTTGTTTTCAACGAATTTTGTACAACAATCCTTTTCCTTTGTCATCTCTTCTGTTGAGCTATCAAACTCATGTTGCGTTTTGGAATAGTTATCACTCATTTCTTCAATGAAATGCATCTCCTCCAACATTTTGCTTTTGAAGAACTTCAATCTTTTATAATGCTCCTCCATTTTCTTTTTCATGAAAAGACGCTCCTCCATTATCAGTTTTCGAAAATCACGCTCCTCCGAATCAGCTGGTTGATCTGCTCCATCAACAATTTGAACACACGACAGCAAGTTTACTTCATTTGGCTCAACGTAATCATTCGTATCCTTTTCGAAACTTGAATGATAAGGCATCTCTTGATTGTCTTTTTCTGAATCAGACTCATCTACCTTCCTTCTTTTGTTTGTTGTTATCGACTGACTTGTTTCATAATTCGGCTGAAATGTTTCATTTACAGCAAATTCTGATTCCCTGACTTACGTGTTCATCACTTGTCAAATCTTCTTCTGAAGCATGCTCATTTTCGCTTCCATCATTGGATTCTTCTTCAACGATGTTGAAGCTTTTACCAATTTTGATTCGATGAAATTCTTCAGAAGATACACTTGAATTATCTGCACAAGCGTTGGATGAATTGTTTTCTACGGAAGTGTGTTTTTGAGAACTGCTTTTCCTTGAACTGCTTTTTCGCGAAATTCTGTTCGTTAATTTTAATGCTGAAATTACATTTTCTACGTCTGATTCATCGCTTCCTCCAATTGTTTCATCTTCTTCTCCAAGCCATGCAGTTCGAACCAACTTGGAACTTTTCCTTTCCTGTGCTTTCGGCATCAATTCATTATCTTCTTCAGATTCGTCTTCGATTATTTCATGCGGTTCAACAACTGAGAAATAAAAAAGATGAAAGTCAATTATTTTCAGTGAAAAAAACAACAAGGCAAACTTTTATTCCTGCGATAACTATCATAAAAATTATCAATGAATTGAAGCAACTCTTTGGACG